>NW_021703779.1:40230356-40307930 GCF_005190385.1 Monodon monoceros
ATTATATAGTTATATATAATAATTTTATTTTCTTCACATTTATTATTGCTAACATGTTCAAAATTAGATATATAGCTATATCATTTTGATACACTCGTGCTTATGATTACTACTCTTTAAAGTTATTTTGCCAATAGCAGACACATATCTTGGCTTACCAGCTGGATCTCAGTACTCTTATCTATAAAATGAGGGCAATGCTCTCTATCTGTGAGTTGCTGGCACCCCTGGAGCTTGAAAAGGTAGTATTTTTTAAAAAGGAACTTATATAATATGCTCTAAAGTTAATTTTCTAATTTTTTAGTTTCTCCCAGCTATGAGGTTGTTTTGAAAATGGGACCTTAAAATAAACAGAGAAACCAACAAAACTGGTTCCTTGTAACATTGGAAAGTAGCCCAAAGACTTTAAACATATCTTAAGCATGCATAATGCAGAACAGAGGGCAAGTTGATTGTCAAATTCCTGTAGAAGGATTTTTTTTTTTTTAGCTATAACTCTTCCAGCAAATGGCATTAGTATTTGAATTTTAAAACACTCCATATATGCCCTTTCATTCAAGTGTTTTTCTTAATGTGATGTACAACTTTAGAAGTGCATGCCATCAACTTAGATATGTATGTTACAGGTTAAAAATTTTCTTCAATTCTGTGTTTGGTCTTGGGACTGATTAAAATGTGAATACTAATGAACCATGGGCTGTATGTAGATTCAGTTATTGAAAGGGGATAAAAGAACATTTCTACAAGAGATCAAACATAAGCTCAAATGGTAACTTTGACCAGAGGCCATGTAAGCCACATAACAAACATCCAAAAAAAAATCCTCTTACACTCCAAAGCAGCAGAAAGTGTAGTTTGTACAGTTTGTTCAAAAATGTCAACTTGAAATTTGAGTCTGTGTTGTCTTTTAAAAGTCTGAAAAAAATGAATTTGAGGGTATTTTCTTACATTTCTGATCCAGAGTCCTAAAACATATAATACTAGTTACTAAGGAAAGAATTACATTAACTTAATAACAGCCATCCTGTAGGAAAGAACAAAATGGAAATGAACTTTGCTTACTCCTTAATATGAGGGCTCAGACTTAGACCAAACTCCTTGCAACTGAGCTGAGTTCAAATGAGAAAAATCTATTTTGCCAAAAGGACTAAATACCTCAAGAACTCGTAAAACTGCTGATTATTTAACTTTGACCCAACTGCCAAACATGCAGGACACTTAAACTTGCTAAAAGCATTTTCAGGGTAAGGAGTAAAATTTGGGGCATCTGAGCTAAGCCTTCCTTGGCTTATGGGTGAAAATCCTCTTTGGTGGCTGCTATCATAATGGCTACAGCTCACCAAGGTCTGCTGGGGTAAAAATTTCTGGGTTTATTATCTCTGCACCCAAGAAGTCTTTGTTTAAACAGCAATTTGGAGTGACAACTAAAAAGAATGGAGAATATTCAGCTTACTCCTTTTGGTCACGTATTATTTTCTTTTATGAATGAAAATGAATTATTTAGCTATTTATACCTTGGTGACACACTATCACTCTGTTTCCAATTATAGGCCTTTTGAACTCACTTATGTTTGCCATTTAGAGGCTTAAAAAGTGTTCTCTGTCAATAGACTTGCACTAAGCACTACGGTCCTTGTAGCATCTACTATAAGGCTGCATGAAGGTCTTGAGCACCTTATTTTACCTAGAACAGTCTTTGAAGCTTCTATAACTAAACCAATCCACACTAAACAGAGTCCTACTGCGCTCCATTACAAAGAAACAAAATGTATTACTGGGAGAAAGGCCATATGCAAAGTGAGAGGGCAAACTCTTTAAAATTGCAAGTTTCTGTATCATTTATGTAGATCAGTAATTGCTTAGAACTAAAAAGGTATGATGTCAGCAATAATATTACTGGTTGCAAGAGTAATAAATGGCTTTTATTTTAAAAAAAGACTCATTTGGACATCAACATTACTCTATCCCATAAACACTAAAGTCAAACATTTGGGAGGTTGTTTTGAAATTTAATGCTAGATGATCTTTTGACCAAACATAGGATCAGAGTCACTACAGCAAAAGGAGTATTCTATTGAAGGCTGTGGACAGACTGTAGGGAAACAGGCTTTCCAGGACACTGGGAAGATGGATACAGAGAATGTCCAGGGACACCTTCACACTCACTCTGTATTTTCCTTTAAATGAGTGTGGGGTCTTGCTGATGCTGAGTTTCCTCAAGAATCTGTTGCCCATCTACCCTCCAGCTTGCCTCTAATATTCTAGGGTATCTCTAAATATTTCCCTCTAAGGGCATACATTTGTGTAAATTCTTCTTCAGTGGTACTGTGGTGTAGTTTTTTTAAAAATGAGTTCCCAAGTCAAAAAAGTAAACAAAACACTTCAACTTTGCATGGTCAGTGTCACCTGCACCTTCCAAGGGATGTTGGGGCAGAGCTGGAAGGATAGCTTCTCAAGTTATGCTGAACCTGCCTTTGTTCTGTTTGGCCAACTTGCTTCCAAGATGATTCTATGTTCTTCCCTAAATAAACAAGGAGTTTAACCTAATCATATTCTGTGTGTGTGTGTGCATGCACACCCATGCACACTCAAACACATATGGTTTTTTCCAACAGTTGCACTGAAATCTGCAACTGTCATTCAGAACCTTATGTGTATATCATGAATGAGATCTAACATTTGAACATATGGCTAGATTGAGGAGATAAAGGGATGATGGGAGCAATGGGAGGAAATAAATGTATCAGAAAAGCACAAGGATATTATATTGAATTCAAGTTAAAAGGAGGGCACTGTTTTGGATAATAATGACCAACTGAGCACATACATTATTACAACTGCCATAGAACCATAAGAACAAAGAGAAGAGAGAGAAGACAACAGCAGTAAAGGAAGGTGGATGACAGATGGATAAATGGTAACTGACTTAAGAGGCTCAATTCAGCTGAATTCTAAGCCAGCAGTGGGAAAGCCAAGAAACAACCCATTTTGCACTTCAGAATTTCCTAAGAGCTCAGGGATTGGTGGCATATGTAGAAATGGCAGCTAAGGTAAGGCTAAAAAAAGGAGGTTTCATTGAAAATCTGTGTAAGAAGTTAGATCCCAAAGTGTCCCTCCACTCCAAACAGCCAAGACAGATCTTACCTCATCCTAACAAAAGACTGAAGTTTTATTCATTTTAGTGGATGAGAAGGACAGCAAGTTTCTGGACTAGGGGACACCAAGTGCGGCAGATGGAAGAGATACTATAATGAACATAAGGAGAATAAAGGAAATTTTCCACACTAAATGTTGATGCCAGCCTTCTTTTCCCAATCAGATTCCCAAATGCTGGAAAGAGGTGATAGGGTCCTCTCTTGGGAATCTGACCAGTTCAAGGGGGAAAATATATTATCGCTGGGGATTTCCTAATGAAATAGATCAGGCAGATCATCCTATAGTGCTTCCCACAGTTGAAAAACCTACTCATGTAAGCAAAGCTTTATAATGTGTTCAAAGAGTCAAGGTCAGCAGATATGAGAAATATGAAACAAAGTAGACAAAATAACCAAACAGAAAAAAGCAGGAAACAAACTTTGCAGAGAGAAGAAAACTTTTTTTTAAAAAAAGGATTATTTATAGTCTCAGAGAGGTAAGATATTATATCCACAAAACAAGAACAAGATGGTATGAGAAAAGAACATTCAGAATACACAAAGGGTTGAAGAGCTATTGGAAATAAAATTAAAATTCAGTAAAATATTAGGAAGATAAAGTTGAGAAAATCTCTCAGAAAATAGAGCAAAATATACGTGATTAAAAATAAGAGGAAAAAAAGGGCTTCCCTGGTGGCGCAGTGGTTGAGAGTCCGCCTGCCGATGCAGGGGACACGGGTTTGTGCCCCAGTCCAGGAAGATCCCACATGCCACGGAGCGGCTAGGCCCGTGAGCCATGGCCGCTGAGCCTGTGCTCCGCAACGGGAGAGGCTACAACAGTGAGAGGCCCGTGTACCGCAAAAAAAAAGAGAAAAAAGATAAGGACCAATTCAGAAGATCTAAATTTGAATAAGCTGAGTTAGTTTTGTAGAAGGAAACTGAGGTAACTTAAATCATTTGCTGAGGTATTCTAATGAGCTCTTAAGTTTCACAAGTTGTTCCTTTTAAAAAGTTTTAGTTTTTTTTCTTATTTATAGCTCAGTTTTGTAAAAGTTGCAGGGGAATGTATATAGTTTAAGAGGCAAATAGTTCCATAAGGCTTATAAAGAAGAGTAAGAGCTGTCTCTCTTTTGCATTCCTGTCTTCCACAAACACAGGGCAAAGAAAAACAGATGAGAAGACATCATCAACAAAATAATTCCAGAACATTTCTCAAAATTGAAAGACTTGAATTTCCAGTTTAAAAGAGCTCATCACAACAGAGAAAAATAGATCCACATCAAGGCAGAGTTTTAATCACTTGAGACAAAGAAAACATCTCTCCAGAGAGCAAGAGAAGAAAAAAAAGTTCTTTCATATAAAGGATCATGAATCATTATGGCATTTTATTTTTCCACAGCAATGCTGGAAGCTAGAAAACAATGGAACAATGCCATCAAAACTTGAAGGAAAAAATAATTTCCCAACTAGAATTCTACATTCAGTGAAACTAGGAGTTAAGTATGAGGGCAAAGTAAAACACCTATAGTCTCAAAAATTTTATCTCCCATGCCCTCTTTCTTGGGAAACTACTGGAGGATGTGCTCATCAAAAAGGACAATAAAATACAAAGAGGAAATACGAGAAAAAGCAATAGGAGAACCAAGTCAAGAAGAAGGCAAAAAAGCACACCTAAGATGGTGGTGAAGGGAGATTCTAGGCTGACAGTATTCAGCAAGCCTAAGGAGCAAGCTGTCCATATTTAAGCAGATCTTGGGAGAGACTTCTCTGAAAAAACAATAAACTGAGAGAATATCTAATGTACTCAAACTTACTGAGAGGAAGGATAGAGAAGAGTCTGGGGATGAAGTACTTGTAGATACCCAGAAAACTAAACAAACAAAAGAGACAAGAAAATTATTCATTCCAGGGAAAACAAAAAGTTACACAGTAAGGAAAAAGTAGTCGTCTTATACTTCATGGCTTGGCTGTGACTAGCTTTTATTACAAAGTCATAATAATTAAACACTGAATATTGCTCCAGTTGAGATTTCTATATGGCTACATTGGGAGAAGAGGTCATGGAAAGTGTACTTGTGTGGGATGGTGAGAGGGCAACTTTTAGCACTGACAAATCAAGAAATAGCAGTGTAAGGATTTTATTTAGAAATATAGAGGTAAATACCCCCCAGAAAAGAAAGCAGTTGAATGTGGTTGTCTCTGGGGAGTGGGAAATGTTGGGGGAGGGGAGAGTGGAAGGGGAGAGATCAGGGACCTTCTCCATAAGTCTTATAGACCTATTTGCCTCTTAAACTTTGCACATTTCCCCACAACTTTTAGAAAATTAGACTATAAATAAGAAAAAAACAACTAAAACTTTAAGAAAAGGAACGATTTGTAAAACAATTCATAAGAATACCCCAGCAAATGATTTAAGATACTTCAATTTCCTTCCACAGAATTAACACAAGTTATTGGTTTTTATGTGTCCAAATGAGGTGACAAAAATGCCACAGTTTAAGAAGAGTATATGGGAATTGCAGTACCCTAGAATAAATAAAACAAGATTATGTTTTTTTGTTATTTGTCTACTAGATTAACTTTCTAAATGAGAGGTTAATTTAAGATTAATAAGACCCAACGGAAATAAAGTATTAAAAACTACCTATCTTTAATTTCAAATTTTGTGTGAGGTTAAAAAAAATGATATACAGTAAACTGGCTTTCTAGAATACAAACTATGAAAAACTAACTATGAAAAAAACTCTGTTTCTCTCAGCAAATGGCAATAAGCTAATTTCAAGCAGAGAAGAGATTATTAAAGCATTGAATCTAATCCTTGTAGAACACTATACAATTACGGTTAAGGATCATATACATTACCAAGGAATTTCATAATCCTGATGTCTTCTAAATTAAAAATGGAAATAATTTAAATTTAGTGATAAATACATTTTGCTAAATTTTCATTACTTCAAAAATCCATATCCCATGTGGAGCGAATATACTATTCAATTAGCCAAAATAACCCTTTCCTAAACATTGTGGATTAATTAAAATTTACAGCCTCTGTTAACAGATGATGGTTATCAATTAATAACCTCGTTCTAACAGCACATTCCTGCTAACTTGGCAATAACTAGTCACAAACACAATGAATTATTTCAAGAGTTAAGCATATTTTATGTAAGATCTCTAATTCCAGTTACTATATATGTTCTGGGTTACCTAAGTACATTTGCGTTAAAATCTGAAATTATATGTAAACTATTATTTACCAGATTTGCTTGTAGAAGGCAAGGAAGCTAAATGCCATCAAGTAAAACAGAAATTCACAGGAGACAAAAATAAACTGCATCTGCCATAAAGTTTTGTGTCCTTGCTAGCTAATTCAATCTCAATTTCTACAATTTGTGTATAACAAAGAATTTGTGTGTCCTTGGGAATGTTTTGGAAGACAGAATCAAACAAATTTAAATTAAGATTGTCATCTTCACACATGGAGCTTCGATAAAACTCTGTCCTTGGCCTTTAAAACTCCTACCAAAAGAGATAATGTTTTCATTATCTAGAACACCCTTATTAAGAGGAGGGAAAAAAAGAGGCAGAGTTCTGAAATAGAAAAACTTACAGCAATAGAGTACAATTTAAATCTAGATGTCCAAGAATTTTTTTTTAAAAAAAGGAAATTTCAATAGTACAGTCAGTTCATCAACCAACACTTTTTGAGTTATTCAGAGAGTATCTACCACATTACCATGTGCTTGAGTATAGAATCAAAGACAAAGTCATAGTTCATGTATATCAAAATAAGTTCAGCCTTACTAGTAACCAAATAAATCCAAATTAAACCAAGATACCAATTCTACCTGTCAAATTGGTAAAGATGTAAAAAGCGATATTATCGCGATAACGTAGCAAGGAAATTGGAACCTATGGGCTTGTAAGACTGTTAATTGGCACAACTGTCCCAGAGAGCAATTTGTATTAAAAGATTAGAAATATTTATATCCTTTGAACTCAGTCATACTTCTAAGACTCTTTTTTAAAAGCAAGGTAAACAAATCATTTTTATGTATGTCTCTTTGTATAATTTATAGTACTAAAAATTATTATGTAATGTCTAATAATCAATTGGTTAAGTAAATTATAGGGTAACCATATTACATAGCCAAAAATCATGTTTTAGAATAATGAATGTTATGGGGAAAGGTTTTTTTTTTTTTTAATTGGGGCATAGTTGTTTTACAATGTTGGGTTTGGGGAAAGGTTTGTGATGGATTGTAAGCAAATCCAGACACAAAGCAGTATGTAAAATATGAAAATATATATTCATGGCCAAAGAGAGTGGGAAGATATGCACCAAACTATACTTAGAGTTTGGATTTTTATTTTGCTTTTTCTGCCTCTCCTACATTGAGTGTTACTACTTTTATAACCAGGGAGAAAAAAAAGGTTGCTTTTACTGGAATTATGATCTGTTAAATTTTTAATATATTTCAATGAAACCAAATTTAAACTAAATGAAAATAGCCTTACGAAATAAATGCGAAGCAAGGGGTAATGAAGTATATGTATGCACTGTCCTGTTTATGTAAATGTGATAAGTAATCCATCAGGCGCTTTCAAATCAAATCCATCAGGCGCTTTCAAATCACAATTTCTTTATAGAGGTGATGGGTCTAAACAAACCAGCTATCTACAGCCGACCAGCACCCGAACCGCCACGGAGAGGGTACTCAGTGTCAGAGCGGCAATTTGCAACCCTGGGATATAGGTATTGTCCTTGTGGGATTCCGACTGAATTTCAATGGATCTTGACCTTATCATGGATTTCATCCATGTAAAGCTGCCCTAATAAATGCAGCCTTCAACTCTGGATGCTTTCTCTAATGTAGCATCATTACTCCCTTTCCTAGCATACATAAAAAAAGAACTCTCAAATATTAGGAGGGTAATAAGTTGATATATCTGAGATACACATATAAAAGGCATTTGTAAATTATATGTGGGGAGTTTATTTTTCATTTGATTTATATAAATGCAATAAACCACAGGATTAAAAAAATTCAAATATGACAGGAGGGTATAATCTGAAAAGGAAGTCATCCTCCTCCCTCCTCAACCCACTTCCCAGAAATAACCACTTTAACATTTTCTTGAGTATGTTTTCAGAAAATATTCATGCACACATACAAATAGTGAATGAGATTGTATTATACACATAACTCTACACCATGCTTTTCTCACTTAGTAATACATCTTTGGTGCTCTCTCACATTAGTTTGTTTAGATTGATCTATCTCATTATTTTGAACAGTTGCATGGATGTATTATTATTCACTTAAGGAATCCCACTTAGTAACTTTAAATATGCACATTGAAACAGTCAACACTGGGCCCTTAAACTGAAACCTCGTGAAGTAAGTCAAAGGAATAGGGAATTAGCTAGGTTATGAGATTACCTCAGTAGGAGGTCAATCTGTTCCCATGGCTGATGAGAAATCAGATATTCTGTGGAATCTCAAGGAGCTCAGAAGTCACTTTTTCCTATTTTCTTCACCCAGGTTCTTGGATTTTTAAATATTACATAAGCTTCACATTGAAGTATAATATACATACAAGAAAAATCTAGGTTCCTTCCACTTTTGAATATAGATGCAAAATTCCTAAAGACAATATTGGTTAAATTAATTTAAAAAGAAACAACAGCAGCAACAACAACAACAAAAACAGATCATGTTTACACCAGGAATTAAGGGATGGTTTACAACAAACTAAAGGAAAGAAATCATATATTATTTCAGTTGATGTAGAAAAATAATTTGATTTATTTCAACATTTATTTATGATTTTAAAAAACTAGCAATTTAGGAATAGAAGTGACTTTTCGTACTTCATAAAACTTACCACCAACATTATATTTATCATAGAAAATTTAAATGCATTCCTCTTAAGATCTGGAATAAGACAAAGATGCACACTAAAACTACCACTAATTAATATGGTTCTGGAAATGCTAACCAGAGGCATAGGAAAAGAAAAAGAGATAAGAGGTTAAGTGTTAGAAGGAAATATATGAAACTATTATTACTTTCACATAAGTTCATCTCCCTAGAAAAGCCAACAGAATATAAACTATTAAATCTAATAAGTTGAGCAAAGTTGCCAGATAGAAGAACAACCTACAGAAGTCAATGTGTTCTCTACATCAGAAATACCACTGATAAAATAATTTATCTAGTAATTATTTTATCTAAGAATATATAAGACTCAGAGAAAACAAAAATTTTACTGATGATTATGAAAGATGATCTGCATAAAAGAGAAATTCATTTTCTTTGATGTGAAGACAGTATTATAATGATCTCAATTCAATCTAAATTGATTTATAAACTCAATACAATTCCAATCAAAATCCAAGGTGGATTTTTTTTTTTAGAAATGCAGTATATTTACTCTAACATCTATACAGAAAACAGAGGTCATAAGAAGATAAGCAAACCTCAAAAAAGAAAAATTTAGGGATACACCCTACTCAATAGTAAGATCTTAACATCTACATGATATGCAGCGACGTTCCCTTTCATTTTTCACATAATTTGTGGCTTCTCTTTTTTGTTTGATCAATCTAGCTGGAGACTTTTCAATTTTATTGGTCTTTTCAAAAGCCAGGTTTTGGTTTAATTGATTGTTTCTATTGTTTGTCCATTTTTTTTCTTTCTTTCTTTTTTTTAGATTTATTTATTATTTATTTTATTTATTTATTTACTTATTTTTGGCTGTGTCAGGTCTTAGTTGTGGCACACGGGATCTTCGTTGAGGTGTGCGGGATCTTTCGTTGTGGAGCATGGGCTTCTCTCTAGTTGTAGCGTGCGGGTTTTCTCTTCTCTAGTTGTGGTGTGGGCTCCAGGGCGCCTGGGCTCTGTAGTTGTGATGCACGGGTTCCAGAGCACGTGGGCCCTGTAGTTTGCGGCATGCAGACCCCCTAGGTGACGCACGCGAGCTCAGTAGTTGTGGCACATGGGCTTAGTTGCCCCGCGGCATGTGGGATCTTAGTTCCCTGACCAGGGATCAAACCTGTGTCCCCTGCATTGGAAGGCAGATTCTTTACACTGGGCCACCAGGGGAGTCCCTGTCCATTTTCTTATTGCATTGCCTTCTGCTCTTTTTTTTCATTGTTATCCTTCTACTTACTATGGGTTTACTTTGCTCTTCTTTTTCTAGCTTCTTAGGTAGAATTTTATATAATTGATGTTGGACCACCATCTTTTCTAAAATAAATATTTAAAGCTATACATTTCCATCTAAGCATTGCTTTTAACTGTATCTCACAAACTTTGATATGCTATATTTTCATTTTCATTCAGTTCAAAATATTTTCTAATTTTCTTTTTCTCCCTGGATTACTTAGATGAGTGCTAATTTCCAAATACTTGATATTTTCCCAAGTATCTGTTGTTTACTTCCAATTTAATTTTGTTATACCAGAAAACATACCCTATATGTTTTCAATCCTTTAAAATATATAGAAACATGTTTTATGGTCCAGAATATGGTCTATCTTGGTGCATGTTCCATGTGTATTTGGAAAGAATGTGTATTATGTTGATGTTGAGTGGAATATTCTATAAATGTCAATTAGGTTAAGTTGGTTGATAGTGTTCTCCAAGTTTTCTATATCCTCATTGATTTTCTGTATTCTTGTTCTATCAATTGCTGAAAGAAAAGTGTTGAAACCAAATCAAGAAAAAAAGTGAAAAGACAAAAATTCCTTGGAATATACAAATATGAAAACTGACTCAAGAAGAAACAGAAAATCTCAAGAATGGTATCTACTAAAGAAATTAAATTCTTAATTTAAAATCATCCCATAAAGAAAACTCCAGGCTCAGATTACTTCAGTAGTGAATTTTATCAAATATTTTTAAAAAGAAATACTACCAATCTTATACAAATTCTTTAAGAAATTAAAGGAGGAAGGAATACTTCCCAACTCATTTTATGAGGTCAACATAACCCTGATATGAATATCAGAAAAAAATATTATAAGAGAAGAAAACTATAGATTAATATCCCTCATGAACATATCTGCAGACATTGTCAACAAAATACTAGCAAGGATTATGCATCTTGACAAAGTAGAGTATATACCAGGAACGTAAAGTTGGTTTAACATTTGAAAAATCATTCAATGTAATTTACCTTATAGACTAAAAAAGATATGCCATGAGATCATCTTAATACATGAAAAAAAAAAAGAGAAAAAGAAAGTAAGTTTGTTCTCACAACATCTATTCAACATTGTACTTGAAGTCTTACCCAGGGTAACAGGGCAAGAAATAAAGACATATATATTGAAAAGTAAAACTATCTTCATGCGCTGATAACATGACCATGTTTGTTTTAAAAAATCCTGAGATATCTACAAAAAGCTACAAGAATACTGCAATGGACTGAATATTTGTGACCCCCTCAAATTCATATTGAAATCTTAACCCCCAATGTGATAGTTTTAGAAGGTGGGACCTCTGGGAGGTGATTAGGTCATGTGGGTGGAGCCCTTGTGAAGGAGATTAGTGCCCTTATAAATGAGACCTTAGAGAGCTCATATCCCCTTCCACACAGCAAACAAGGAAGCAGACCCTCACCAGACACCAAATCTGCCAGTGCCTTGATCTTGGATTTCTCAGCCTCTAGAGCGGTAAGAAATAAATTTCTTATATATGTATAACTGAGTCACTTTGCTGTGCAGCAGAAATTAACACAATATTGTAAATCAACTATACTTCAATAAAATTTAAATATATATATATATAAAACAAATAAATTTATTTTGTTTATAAACCAACAGTCTATGGTATTCTGTTATAGCAGCCCAGACAGACTAGGACAAATATGTAAGTTTAGCAATGTCACAGAAAACACAATCAATATATAAAAATCAACTGTATTTCTATGTATGTAGAATTAGAAACTGATATTAAAAAGACCAGTTGCAGTAGCATTGAAAAAACATGAAATACTTGGAATAAATTTAACAAAATATGGACAAGATCACTAGTCTTGCAAAATGGAAATCATTGCTGAGAAAAAATTTTAAAGCCCTAAATAAAAGGAAATATCCATACCATGTTCATGGATCAAAAGACTCAACATTGTTAGGATAACAATTCTCTTCAAATATATCTACAGGTTTTATGTAATCTCAATCTAAATCCCACTAGGTTGTTTTGTAAAAAATAAAAGATGATTCTAAAATTTGTATGGAAATGCAAAGGATCTAAAATAACCAAATAAGATTTGAAAAAGGAGAATAAAGTTAATGGACATACACTACTGACTTCAAGTCTTACAGTAAAGCTTCAGTTATCAAGACACTGGAATTGACATGAAGATGGATATACCTATCAACAGAACAGAATAGAAAGCATAGAAATAGACCCACACATATATGGTTAATTGATTTTTAAAAATGAGGACAAGATAATTAACTAGGGCTAGGATAGTCTTTTCAGCAAATGGTGCTCAGAAAAATTGGAAATCTACAAGGAAAAAAATATTTTACCTTTACTACAAACCACACATAAAAATTAACTAGAAATGGATCATAAACCTAAATACAAAAGCTAAAATTATGAATATTCCGTAAGGAAATGCAACAAACATTTTTTTCCCTGACTGTGTGGTAGTCAAAGATTTCTTCAATAAGCCATTAAAAGCATGATAATCTTAAAAGGAAAATGCATAAATTAAATGTCAAAATTAAAAACTTTTGTTCTTTCAACAATACTCTTAAGAAAATGAAAACGCATGCAACAGACTCAGGCTGGGATAAAATATTAGCAAAACAGGTATCTAATAAAAGATCTATACCCAGACTATATAAAGAACTCTTAAAACCCAATAATGAGAAGAGAAACAATCCAATTAAAAATGAGCAAAATATAAAGAAATATTTAACCAAAGAAGATATATGAATGGCAGATAAACACATGAAAAGAAAGTCAACATCTTTAGTCATTAGGAAAGTGCAATTTAAAACCATAATGAAATACTACCATAAGTGTAACCATAATGAAATGAAACCGTAAGTGTAGCTAAAATTAAAAAGGACTGCCAATACCAAGGGTTAGCAAGGATGTAAAGCTAATGGAACTCTCATAAGTTGTAGGTGACAAGATAAACGATAAAATCACTTTGGAAAACAGTTTAGCAGTTTCTTATAAAATTATAAAATTAAAAATACAACTACCTATGACTCGTAGGTATTTTCCCAAGAGAAAAGAAAATATATGTCCATACAAAGATTGAATATTCATTGAATATTCATAAAGCTTTATTTATAACAGTAAAAAACTGACAAGAACCCAAATGTCCATCCCCAGGTAAATGGATAAACAAATGTGTGATATTCATACAATAGAATACTACTCAGCAATAAGAAGGAACAAACTACCTATACATGCAACAGGAGGAATCTCAAAAACATCATGCCCAGTGAAAGAAGCTTAACTCAAAAGGCTGCGTATTGTATAATTCCATTTACATAAATCTCTAGAAAAGGAAACACAATCTACAGGGATAGAAAGCTGATCAGTGTGTGCTTTCTGTGTGTGGCAATGATGGGAATTATTTAAGAGAAGTACAAGGGAGATTTTGAGGGTAATAGAATGCTTTATATCTTGATTGTAATGGTTGTTAATGGGTATATACATTTATCAAAACTCTTCAAACTATACACTTAAGATGGTTGCATTTTAACGTATGTAAATTATACCTCATTAAAGGTGATTTAAAAAAAAATCAGTGTAACTCACCACATTAACTAAACAAAAAAGACAAAAATTAGATGACCATCTCAATAAATCTAGAAAAAGCACTTGATAAAATTCACTATCTACTCTTGATAAAAACTCTTAACCACCTTGGAAGAGAGGCAAACTGTCTTAAAAGATGTCTACTCTACAAAGAAACTATAGTAAACATCACACCTGCTGGTGAAATGTTGAAAGCTTTCCCTTTGATACCAAGACAAGGATGCCCTCTATCTACCCTTCTATTTGACACTGTACTACATGTCCTAGCTAGTACAATTAGTAAATAAAAATAAATAAGAAGTAAAAAGATTAAAAAGAAAGCTTATTCACAGATATATTTGTATACATAGAAAACTTCAAAAGAATCTATAGCTAATCTTAGAATTATCAAGTAAGTTTAGTAAAGTTGCTGGATACAAAGTAAAAACAAAACAAACAAAAAACGCATGTTTATATACCAGCAACAATCCATTACAAAGTAAAATTTTAAGAAGATACCACTTATAATAGCATCATAAAAGATCAGTTACCTCTGAATCTAACATATGGTATGCAAGAGCTCTACATGGAAAACTATGAAACATTGTAAGAAAATAAAGAAGACCTAAACCAATGGAGAGATCCCAATATTCATGTATCAGAAGACTCAGTAAAGTATAAATGTCAATTCTCCCAAAATTTACTGACTATAATTCCCATTAAAATCCTAAACTGTTTGTCAAAATTGACAACGGATTCTGAAATTTTATAACATAAATGCAAAATGCCTAAAATAAATATCCCAAGCAATATCAAACAACAACTCTAGTGGATATCAAGAGGGAGGGGATATGGGGATATATGTATACGTATAGCTGATTCACTTTGTTATACAGCAGAAACACACCATTGTAAAGCAATTATACTCCAATAAAGATGTTTAAAAAAATTTATATGGCTTAGTAATAAAGACAATGTGGTATTGGCAGAAGAATACTCAAATAAGCCAATAAAATAGAATAGATATCTGGACACCTACATATATGGGCATTTGACTTACAACAAAAGTGGCACTGCAGAGCATTGGGGAAAGTCTTTTCAACAAACAACGTTGGGTAAATGTACAACCCTATATTAAAAAGTGAAATTTGACATCTAACACACCCAATTTACAAAATTCAATTCCAGGAGAATTGTAGATTTAAATGTGAAAGGCAAAATAACAAAAATTTTGGAATAGGGAAAGATTTTAAGCAGGTGCACAAAAACCAGCACTTACTCTGAAAGAAAAGATTGATAGATTGAATTACATTAAGAATTTTTGATCATTGAAACCACTGAGAAAATAAAAGGGAAATCAGAGTAAAATATATTTGTAATAAAATAACAAACAGCTCACATCCAGGATATATGAAGAATTCCTACAAGTCAACGAGTAACCCAACCCAACATAAAAATGAGCAGGAGATTTGAACAGGTACCTCACCAAAGTGGATATCTAAATGGCTAATAAACATATAAAAAGGTGCTCAATCTCATTAATCATCATAATAAATGCACCATAAATATCACTAAATACCTACCAGAGCGGTTAAAATTAAGAAGACGTACAATACTGTGTTGGTAAGGATGTGGAGCAATAGTAATTCCCATACATGGTTGGTGGAAGCGTGAAATCTAACAATCACCACGTAGCACTGGCATTATCTATTAAAGCTGACTTAGCCAAATTCCATGACCTAACACTTCTACTCCTAGGTATTCTCCAACAGAATGAGTGTACATGTCCCATCAGGTTGTAAGTAAAAGAACATTCATAGCAAGGTTACTGGATGCACAACTGGAAATATCCAAATGTTTACTAACATGGATTGAAATGCAGCAATGAAAATGAACAAACTACACCTACATAAAGCATGGATAAATCTCACATTTTTTGAGAAAAATAAGTCAAACACAAAAGATTATGTGCCAAATAATTCCACTTATAGAAACTTCATTAACAAACAAAACTAAGCTATAATTTTAGATTTCAGGATAGGAGTTTCCTTTGGGGAGGGGGAGGGATAGTGACTGGGATGGACTCATCAGAATAGTGTTTCTGAAGCACCGGCAATATTCCATTTCTTAACCTGGGTGATGGTTACACAAATCTGTTCAGTGAGTTGTTCACTTATTTTATGTGCATTTTCCCATATGTGTGCTATACTTCAGAATTTAAAAATTTTTTAAATGGTAAAAGATATGAACAGGAAATTTACAGAAAACTCCCAAAGCTCAAATGCATATGAAAAGATGTTCATAATCATTAGTAACTAGAGAAATGAAAATTAAAATAAAATATCACTTTACACCTTTTAGACTGGCAAAAACATCTCCAGTGAATCAATTATTGGCAGGGATATGCATAGGACATCTCATTCACTGATGTTGGGAGCAGAGACTGATCAGGCCATTCTGAGGGCTATGTTGTGTGTGCATGTGTGTGCGTGTGTGAGTGTGTGTGTGTGTGTGTGTGTGTATCTATGATGATCCAACAACTCCACTCATTATATATTCCAAATAATTTCCTACACAGATCCAGAAGGAGACATGTATTAGGATGTTTATTATGATGTAATTTGTGGTGGCAAGAAATTGGTTCCCATTTGGGGTCCATTACTAGAAATGGTATAGATGAAATGTGTTAGTTGCGACTCCATGGAGTACTATGCAGAATTAGAAGCAACAAATTAGACAGCAATGTGGACTGACCTTAAAAACATAGTGCTTAATTTAAAAAAAAAAAAAACAGAATGAGCTATAACATAGTACCACTCATGTAAATTAAAAATACCTGGGACTTCCCTGGTGATGCAGTGGTTAAGAATCCGCCTGCCAACGCAGGCGACATGGGTTCAATCCCTGGTCCGGGGAGATCCCACATGCCACAGAGCAACAAAGCCCGTGCACCACAACTACTGAGCCGTGCTCTAGAGCCCGTGCGCCACAACCACTGAAGCCCACGCGCCCTAGAGTCTGTGCACTGCAACTACCGAACCCGTGTGCTGCAACTGCTGAAGCCCGCATGCCTAGAGCCCATGCTCCACAAGAGAAACCACCACGATGAGAAGCCCATGCACCGCAACGAAGAGTAGTCCCCGCTCGCCGCCACTAGAGAAAGCCCACGTGCAGCAAGAAGACCCAATGCAGCCAAAAGTAAAAACATAAAATTTTAAAAAATACCTGAATGCCAAAAACAAGATATATTTTCAAGAATGTATACAAATTAAATGATGTATATTAAACATAGTTAACTTTGGGTGGGGAGTGAAGGAAAATGGGAGTACAGGATGGTGATAAAGGAAATTTTTTTAAAGCAAGGAAGAAAAATGTAAATAGCCTGGATCAGACACCAACTTAACCAAATGATCAAAGTTAACGTTACCAGTAATGGAACAGACCAACATAAAGTGCCTTCTGATATGATGCACCAAGGACACAATGTCACTTGTGTGGTATTCTTGCCAAACACATGTAACCTGAATTTAAGCAGAAGGAACTATCAGGGGAAACTCAAATTGAGGGACAGTCTACAAAATAACTGGCTTGTACTCTTCAAAAGTGGCAAAGTCATGAAAGACAAAGGGAGGCTGAGGAACTGTTCTGGGATAAAGGAAACTAGAGATAGGACAACTATATGTGGTATCTTAGATTGGATCTTGAATGAGAAATAGGACAACAGTGAGGCAAGTGATGAAAGCTGCATAAGGCATCTAGATTATATTATCACATCAATGTTAATTTACTGATTTTTGTAACTAGTTACATGAGATATTAACAGCTGGGAGATTGGCAAGGAGTATGTGAGCACTCTGTATTTTTGATATAATTCACATACAATAAAATTCATCCTTTCAAAGTGTACAATTCAGTAGTCTTTAATATATTCACAAAGTTATGCAACCATTACTTGGACATTAATTCCAGAACATTTTCATCACTCCAAAGAGAAACCCTCTACCCATTAGGAGTCACTTCCCTCTCCCTTCTCCCCCTAGCCCTTGGCAACCATTCCTCTACTGTCTCTCTAAACTTGCCTATTCTAGAAATTTCATGCAAATGGAATCATACAATATTTGGCCTGTTTTGTCTGGCTTCTTCCACTTAGTGTAACATTTTCAAGTTTCATTCAATGTTGTAGCACCTACCAGTACTTCATTTCTTTTTATGGCTGAATAATATTCCATTGTATGTATAGAGCATCTTTTGTTTATCCACTCATCAGTTGACAGGAATTTGGGTTATTCCCAATTTTTGGCTATTATGAATATGAACATGTGTGCACATGTATTTGTTTAAGTATCTTCAGTTCTTTTAGGTACGTACCTAGGAGTGGAAGTGCTTGGTCATATACACGGTAATTCTGTTTTAACTTTTTGAGGAACTGCCAAACTTTTCCAAAACAGCTGCACCATTTTAAACTCCCACCAGCACTGTCTTTATATTATTTTGGTTAACTTTTTTAAGGTCTGAATTGTTTCAAAATGGAAAGTTAAAAAAGTGATCATATAGCCAGGGTGCTGTGCCTTTTCTAGGAAAAGCCAACATACCAACGTCCATCCTTTCCTGGGTCCCATAGAGTGAGAGAAAAAGTGAGAAAACAAGCCCCTAGTCATTTGCACCTTTATTCTTGCTTTGGGGATCAGTTCAATACTGGTGCATCAGACTTGAGAGGGAAATGAAAACCTGACCATGTAACCAGGGGGTTCTTCACACCAGCCTCCATTGTCAACACTGTCTTGTTTAATGACAGCCAAAGGGACTCAGAACATCACAAGTACAGGAGTGGAGATTGGAGAAAAAAAACTGTCCCTTTGATAATTATAATTTATTAAACATAACCATGCTTCCCAGAGACTCTTCTCACTCTTCGAAAGCTGTCAAATAGCTCGAGTAGAATGACTTTCTCTTAACAGGGCACAAAGGCCAGTGACTTGGGTACAGAATAGACAATGGAACTGATTGGTGGATAGAAAGTCAAAAGACACACATACACACACAAAAAAGCACAATCTTTTAAAAGCTCCAAGTCATTGGCTTTATTTTTACTGAATTCAGCATGGGGTGACAAAAATACATTATATCACTAAAATCGACTGTTACATGCAGACATTTATCCTTTCATTCCGTATATTCATTTTCTACTTTAAATCTGTTAAGTCATATTCATTTAAAATACATGTTTACTAACTAAATGTCTCCAGTTCATATAACCAAGAATTTATAACAGCTCCTTTAAAAGTTATGTTCCTTTATTACTGAGAATTTAATGGTTTAGATTGGTCTATTTTTTTTTTTAATGCTTAGAGATTTAAATTTATTTACCAGGAACAGACAAACAAAACATAATGTAAAAAATAGTTTTCCAGAAGCTATTTCCATCATTCTTTTCTTCCTTTTCTCCTGCAAACTGGTGGTTTATCTTTACAAGTTCTTGGTCATTCCATAAGAAAGCTGCTCTTCTTCCGGTTTCGTAAGAGATGGTGGACAGTGGTAAAAAAAATCCAGTTTACTTAAATTCTAGAGTTCACTTCAGGGAGCAAACAATGGGGTGGGATATTGGGACAGAGTGAGAGATATGGATTCTGGTGAGACTGAGAGTCCTTCACAAAAATTACAGGGCTGTGGTAAAAGGAGAACAAAAAGAAACCGGGTTCCTGCTGGTGGGCGGGAAGCCAAAATGAGTAGGAATTGTGAGGTAGCAGGGCAGTGTGATGAGGCCCACAGGTGCTATGACTTCTGATAGTAAATATGAATAGAAACCAAATAATAATTACTAATAACATGTAGGTGACCAATCCTTGAGAGTTGAGGCAGAGAAGGAAGGATGGCATTACATCTGGTCTCTGGTTCATTGAGTTTCCCGGGCTGGTGTGTGACCATCTTGGTGAAATCATAACAAAATCATGTTTTGCTAAGGTGATCAGCTTTCATGGGGTCCTTTCTCTGCACTCTGTCCAATGATAAAGCCCACTGGCTTATGCCACCTGGAAAAGTTATTCCAAAACAGTATAGGTGAAGCATTGATGAAAATAGCCATGAAGAACGTGTTTCCAGGTAGCCTGAAACCCAGCAGACAATGTAGCTGTTGCCCAACAAACACAGAAATCTACATTGTATGCCAGGTTCATGCCCTAGACCTGGATGTTGTGCCTGCAAGCCTTCCCACATATGATTTCAACATAAATGCCCCCTGCATTCAAGATTTCTGGCATTTATCTTCTCCAACACAGGGAAAAGACAACCACAAATCACAAGTGCACTGCTGGGATGTATTTACTACAAATGAAATTTCCTTAAATTACCACATTATTTTGAGAATGCCATTTAAACGTCAAGAGATGAAAAAGATGGATGGATGGATGGATAAAATAGGTCGGTAGGTGGGTAGATAGATATATAGACAGATAGATAGATAGACAGATAGTTTTGTGACCAAATGATACCTTCCACAGGGGAGGGAGAGAGAAAAAAACAGATAAACAATACACAGATAAAATATCTAGATTCCTCCCCTTTGTGGTGCTGAAATCAAATGCACCTCATTATTCATAAAACCCTGATGGTTCCCACACTCCAGCTAATAATGGAAGACTTACCACCCACCCAAGAACTTAATCCTGTGTGTATATGTGTGTGTAAATCAAGGTAAAGCCTTATTATTGAGTGCTTCCCAATAACCTCACTCAGGACACTGTAACAGAAGGTAGAAGATGCCATCAGAGACCCAGTAGCCAGATGTAGCTACTGATTACAAAAGACAGGATCTACACTGGCTACTGAGCCATTGAGGGTACCTACACATTCCAGCAGCTAGATGATCCGCAGCCTTCTAGGGAGGGGTTCTGTGGAAGGAAAGAGAAGACATCAATCCTGGAAACTTATGTGGGAATGGTATTAGGAGGTTTCAATTGCATATTTTCTATATTGACAGTCTGACACTAACCCCATGTCTGCAGTTTAAAACAACCTCTAGATTTATTTACTTACTCAACATATGTTGATTGAGTGATATTGAGGAAAGTACCAGATACTCTCTCAGGTGCTAGAGAGCCAGCAGCAAACAAAAAAGATGAACTTCCCTGCCCTTCTAGAGCATGCATGATTGTCTGTGAGAAAATCTACAGTTGATTATTTGGCATGTTTTTGCAGTAAAATGTAAAAAAAATATATATATATATATATGTATGTATATATATGAAAAACAAATAAACAAGCAAACAAAAAACCCAATCCACCATTTCATTGTGGTCTTGGAGCATTTTTGTCTGCCTTACTACACTTTAACTTGGGTAATCTAGCAATGATGCACATATGTACAATAAAGACTACTGTATATTGCAGTATATTGTTTCCTCTATAATCTGAGGATGATACAGCTATTTCTACCAAGTTTCTAAAACACCTAGCAAAACTGCAAAAAAGATACATTACAAAGTATCCAAAGCAGCATCTCACTGGTATGTCAGTCCCAAGCTTTCCTCCCATAATACCATGTAGGTATAAAAAAGTTAGAGGATAAGTGTCTTCCTCATTGATTCATTCATTCACCCCAGAAATGCCTGCTGAGAGCCTTCTCCTTATTTTCTGCCAGGCACTGGGGATGTGACACTGAAACAAGACCCAGCACTCATGAAACTGAAAGGTGAAGATCTGAGGTGCAGGTAGGGAAAGACAAAAAGCAACTCAACAGGTACGGATGGTTATTTCCACAGTGAAAAGGAATGCTATTTTTCACAAGGCTTTTCACGAAAAGCCTCATTGCGGGTATGACATTTGAGCAGATTCTTTGAAAGAGGAAGAGGAGAACTGTGCACACACCTGTGGTGAGAGAACATGGCAGAGAGAGGCGAGATTCAGAACAAAGGCCCCGCCCAAAGTGGGAAGAAGCCTGGTGTCTTGGAGAAGGTGTTCTTATATTAGCATATGACCGCTGTAGCCAATTATTGTTTTCCACTTTTAGGATTTTTTTTAAGAATGTAAATGACCATGCAAGTTTGCGCCAAGTACACACATTTTAGAATCTGACCTTCTTATGAATTTAAAATGCTTTGGCTATCACTTAGAAAAGATTTAGGAAAGTTATCATCAATTGGAAGAAAGTCTATACTCAGAACTTTACATTAGTACAGTTGGACTGAACATGAAGCTGGATGGGAATATTTATTGCCCAAAAGGTAGCTTTTAAAAAGATCTGTTGGGCAACATTGTAAATCAACTATACTCCAATTTAAAATATTAAAAAATAAATAAATAATTTAAAAATGTGTTAAGTGTAAGAAGAGACAACCAGCTTTCTGAGAGCTCTAAGTATATACATTTCAAGGGAATGATTTAACTATTTAATCACAGGTGTCTAATTTTAAGAGGGAACCCACTTGCCAAATTATAATAATAGTGTTTCACCAGGTGGTTAGCTCTTAGGAAAGGAGAAGGATGGAATTTATAAAGGGAAGTAGGTTTTTGTTTGATTGCTTGGGCTTTTTTTTCTTTTTAAATAAATTAAAAACAATTTCATCTATGAAGGACATTTTGCCATTACCTAAAAAGCCAGGGGATACATACCAAAGTAGGAAAAAAGACTGCTTAGACAGGTTTGGCTGAATCTTACCCTCAATATAAAATAAAGCATTTACAGAGCATACAAACTTACATTTCATAAACCACTAAAACTAAATGTTCGTAACTATTTTTATGAATAATAAGACTAACAATTAAAGTGAGGCAAGGGTTTAGCTTGGTTAGTCTTAACACCAAAATCCAAAGGATTATCTTTTATAAATTTTGGTCTATATTTAGATTAGAAGAATGGCATTTTTAATTCTCAAAGCTCACCCTATCTATCCTCTAAATCTTCCTAAGTCAAAAGAACTATAAAGTTAAGACAGTTTTTTCCCCTTACTTTTAAATTTATCTAGGTAATACAAAAAGGAAAAACTGTAAATAAAATTTTATTAAAGGTTACTCTATAGATTAGTGTCAACCACTAACCAATAATACACATTTTAAAGTTTATTAAAATATAGAGAATATATAAGAAATATACTATAGCATAGACTATTAACCAATAATACATTTTAGAAGTTTATAAATAAGTCAAACTAAAAATGGCAAATTACATAATTCTATTATCTACCAAGAAGACAATTAAACCCCAGGGACGGGTGAAAGAATTATAACCAAGGTACTCAATGCTCAAGTCCTATTCACAGTACAAACAAACAAAACAAAGACAATCATAAACAAAAAAAAAAAAAGCCCGTCCATGCTGGCTAAAGACCATTTATTTGAGGTACACATAATGGGAAAGAGAGTTAAAAGGGAGGAAAAGACCGATTAAAAGTTAAGCCTGCTACCTGCTGTTGGAAAGCCTGCTTGGAACTGGGATAAGGACCATTTCTTGAAACGTTAACCTAGAATTTGAAGAGCTTACCCTCCGGAATGAGAACAGGGGCAACCCATAAATCCAACCAAGAAGTAAAGAAACCCACTGATGTTTAAAGCCAAGCTGGCATTCTCATCAAAGTTTCACTAGAAATTAATGAAATGCTGCTTCGTGGGTCATTCAACGAAAGGAAGAGTAGACTTCCTTGTCTTTTTAAGGGATTATCTGGATGATTCTATATTGCCTCCCCAAAGCATCCCTAACTTTAGAAATTGTAGTTTTTGGAAAGAAATTATGACCCCAAGCACTGTACGTGGCAGTAAATGAAGAGGGATGAACAATTTCATAGCACTGCCAGAATGTTAACTTTACCAAGTCAAAATTGTAAAGTTTGGCTCTAGATGTCCCCTTCCAATCCCCATCCATGATTTTTCACATATTTTAGCACATGTACTAGCAGCCTTCTGGAACTAAATAGGAATATACAACAGCATATTTATGGATTTGACAGAACACACGCCAGTACATTACTCGAACAAAGATTTTACTTCTAACAAAAATTGCCTCCCATGGAGTAGATCTCATGTTAAGTGTTCTGACCACACACACATTAAAATAGACAAACGGAAGCTATGTTAGCTGTTGGATATGTCTATTACCTGGATTGTGGTGATGATAATGGGTGTTTGCACATGTAAACTCATCAAATTGTACACAATATGTGCAGTTCTTAGTATATCAATGATACCTCAATGAAATTGTGTACAAAAAACAAACAAACTGCCTTCCACGTGGTTAAGAACAAAAAGCCCAACTCTAACTGTAGCCCAGGAAAGAAATGCACACATACATGCATACACAGTGTGCCGTGGGGTGAAATTATGCCCGAGGAAAAACCAACCTTTTAAATACAGGTGTCTAATTAAAGTACGTTCTTGTGAACTTGGATTCCTTTTGTGTTACGTTAGAGCATTTGAGCCAGGGTCTCACCATAACCAGCACGTGGTTGCAGCCCGTCCAAGTCTTGCATACCTGAGATCCTGTGACTACACTGACCAAAAACATTTATACCAGCTGATGGTCACTTGATTCTCATATCACTTATTTAGTAAATTGCTCGGGAAGTCAACTTGAAGATTGAGGTGAACGTTTTCTGAGATGTTTTTTTAAAAAAAAAAATTCCCTGCCAGATAACTCTAGTCTGAACAGGCCTGGGAAGGGATGGGGTTGGCACGAGGTCCTAAAACAAGCTTCTAAAGGCGAAACCACTCAGCCCATAAAGACAGACTCAGACCAGTTTTTAAAAAATAATATTTAGCAATTAGGCACATGCCTTTAATCCTTCTCAATGAAAACCAACTTTTTTTAAACAACCATTGGATGAAAACATGAATCACTTTACTCATTAAAAGCCCTCAGAGAAAAAGGATAGTTTTCACCTAAGTAACTGCCTTTTTAAGGACAAGTTCCAGAAATTAATTGCACTAAATCCACGTGAAAACACCTCTCTCTGTCACTCTCCCCCTCTCAAAATTCTCTTCATACAATGTTGGCAGTATGCAATAGTGGTGAGGAATTCATCATTGGAAAAAAAATGAAATAAAATAATCTGCATTCTTCTACCAATGATAAGTAAAAAAAAAGGTATCCAAGTAAGGTGACTCTTTTCTGAACCTGTAAATAGAAAAAACAGTTCTCCCAAGAATCCCTGATACAGACTTTTAATAACAATTAACCCATTACTATTCTATACTATTACTGGGGTCCTTCTAAATTTGGTCTCATTTCAAAGCCTTGTGCTATTTTCTAAAGGCATTGACATCACATACGCCTAACAGTGCAGGTTTCATTTATAATCAAATCTCTACCAAGCCTCCGTTTTCACTACTATACAGAACTCCTTTTGTCACCAAATGTTCTCATGGTACAAAATTCTTCGCTTGGTCTTCCTTGACTCTTCCCATCAAGTTTCACTCAGCTCAGACGGACTAAGGAGGAGCAAATCCTTGGCCTCTACATACTGCTTGCCCAGCCCCTCTTCGCCCTCTGCTGGGCCTGGCTCAAAGAGATTCTAGAAGAGTCTAGAAGGATTCTAAGGGGCCTTCCCGGAGTCCCCCGAAAAGTTAGCTGCATGCTATTCAGGGCCAGCTCCCTGATCACTCAGTCTGTGTCTCAGGCAGAAACACAAGCCAAATTGTTCTTTAATTATTTGTTTAGAAATACATCTCCCTATAAGAATATGAGCTCTGTGAGGGTAAGAATTGAGTCCCGTTCTTTTGAGACTCCCCAGGTACTAGCAGGTACACTGGATCATAGTCATCTTTTAATAAATATTTGTCAAATAAAGAAGTCTGAGTGACGTGCCTGGCACCTGTACTGATATTCTTCAAAAAACAAAATAACCTAAAACAATAGGAGACTATCTCCATTTCAGGAAAATTCTTACATTTCTTTATCCTTTAAACATTACTCACTTCCCATCTTAGTTTTATGGTACTTTTCTATAATATCTGTGGGTGCTTATAGGATCAAGCTATTTGTAAAAGAGGATATTTTCCTAACATAAGTGCAGACTAGTGAAAGCACTCTCTCAAGGTGAACATTTCTATACAGTCCCTTGTAGCACAAGGAGAATAGCCTTGTAGCACAGAAGATGGGGCTCAGGAAGGCTATCCTAACTGCCTTCATTCCATAGGACAAGTAAACTCTGATGAAATGGAAGAATTGAAACAATTGAACAGGTAATGGTGGGGGATGGGAGAAGAGGATAGAAGGAAGAACAAAGGGAACATCCATGGGTTACAATTTCCTTTGCTTGTGATGGCTATGAAATGAAGTATGTTGTGAGCAAATGAAGCCTCTTCCAAAACTCATACATGTCTACCAGCAGCTAACATTGGGCTTCAATTATTATGAGGTCTATGGTAGCGTGTTGATTTTTTTTAACATCTTTATTGGAGTATAATTGCTTTACAATGGCGTGTTAGTTTCTGCTGTGTAACAAAGTGAATCAGCTATACATATATATATCCCCATATCTCCTCCCTCTTGCGTCTCCCTCCCACCCTCCCTATCCCACCCCTCTAGGTGGACACAAAGCACTGAGCTGATCTCCCTGTGCTAGTTAGCATGTTGACTTTTAAAGTTATGTGGTTTGTGTAAATGGCTCATACCACAAAGGAAGAGAAGGGGAGACAGCTAACAGATAAGTGTGAAGATTTGGAGGGGCTAATAAAAATGATTAGATAATGGTGGAGTGCAACTAGAGATTATCATATTAAGTGAAGTAAGTCAGAAAAAGAAAGACAAATAGCATATGATATCACTTATATGTGGAATCTAAAATATGACACAAATGAACCTATCTATGAAACAAACAGACTCACACACATAGAGAACAGACTTGTGGTTGCCTGGGGGGCTGTGGGAGGGATGGATTGGGAGTTCGGGGTTAGCAGATGCAAACTATTATATGTAGGATGGATAAACAACGAGGTCCTACTGTATAGCACAGGGAACTATATACAATATCCTGGGATAAACCATAATGGAAAACAATATTAAAAAGAATGTATGTATGTGTATAACTGAGTGACTTTGCTGTACAGAAGAAATTAACACAGCATTGTAAATCAACTATACTTCAATTAAAAAAGATTTTTTAATTGAATGTGTTGACCAAAAAAAGAAAAAAATGGTGGAGGGCTAAATGTAGTATATATCGTACTTACTGATACTATCTGATGACCTAGCAGCTACAGCACCCACAAGACGTTTAGCAAGGAGGAATAAGGTGAAAACTTGAATGGTACTTGTGTAACAAAGAGAAAATGGGAACGTTAATTGAGATTTATAGAGAAAGACTGTTCTGATATGTGTTAAATAAAGGAAAAGGGGGTAATTGGCTATTTTGAAACTTCTAGAGAATGCATCAAATATTCGCTCCCAGAGTGGGCGCCACCCAGTGGATGTACGACCAGTTTGCCAACTGGTCGTAAGGAAACAAAGAGTTTCAGCGGTAATAACTCAGTACAAACCGAGGGCCATGAAAAGCCTTGCCAACAACATTTTTCTCCACCTTCTTCTCGCCTTATTAGTTGATGATCCCAGTGAAGCGTTTTTGACAAGGGATGGACAGTGCTGTAGAACAAATGGAAGTGTTCAGGGAAACACTACCCATCTAATTAAAAGTCAGATTCAAAAAAATAATGGAGGAAAATATCAAAAGATTAAGCTCTCGGCTCACAGTTGGAGATGGATTTTTGAGATGGTCACAGAAGTAGTCTGGAATGGAAAAAGGAAAAGGGATACCAAAGAAGGAGGGCCATTGAAGAGAGCAAAGAGGAGAGATGTCGGTCAATATAGCCAAAAGGGAGTAGAAGAGAAGCCCAACACTCATTTACAACACTGAGGCACTCATCAATGGGGCAACAGCTTCATGGGCATCCTCTGTGAACTAGCTAGAAAAGGAAGTTTACCAGATGGAGAAAACCAGAAGGATACAGGAGGAGTGACCCTCGGGAGTTAAAAAAAAAGAAACTTAGAAAAGGTGAGCATCCGGAGTCCAAGAGAAAGGGAAGATTATTCATAGGCCTGGGCAAAGTCAAGAGATGAAGGAAGGAAGTCTTTCTTCCTGTGCGGGGTCGGGGGAGCAGCAGTGGCAACCTTTATCACTAGGTTGAAAGGGGAATTAACAGAAACAAAACTACGGTTTGTATTGATGGTAAGTAACACAGGGGAAATCTGGTTCCCCTTTCTGTGAGTGGAGAAAGAGGTCAGGAGAGGTACTTGGCACTGAAGGATAGTATAACCTTGAAAGGACTGGCTCAAAGAGGACAAGAGAATGTGTGTGTGTGTGTTGGGGGGGCTCTAGAAGTCATTTTTAGTCAAAAAGGAATAGCAAAAGCCTCTCATTTAGAGAAAAGGGGGTCTATAAGGAGCTCAGAAATGAAGGGGAACCCTCGACGTCTAATGAGAACACACTAGATGTAACATGGCAATTCTAGAAGAGCAGTCAACCTCAAGACCCCAAGAGCAATCCAAACCACAAGACCAAGCTTTCCTGGGGTATCCAGCCTGTGGCTATACATCCCATGTAGATGTGACAAGCCAGGAATGATCCCAATTTACTAAGTCCAGCATTGCCTGCTCCGCTTCCTGACCCCATGTTCGTCCTCCTGCCTCCCATTTCTCGCTGGGAGGCAAAGGCATCAAACCTGTTGAAATTTCTCACGGACAATTACTATTCATTCTGACACTCTCTCTCTTTTAAGTCCTAGCCTGATTATTAAACTTTCTATAGTCTGGGGAACAAACTGTAAAGAAAAGAAAAAAAAAAGCCATCCATACGATGATAATCCTTTTCATGCTGAGAGTCAAACTCATCTTACTACTGGAAACACTAAAAGTTAATGCAAACCCTATGCTGACACAAGAGAGCTGTTATGTACATCACCACTCTTCTTTCATGTCTGCCCCTATGGAGGCCAGGACGGGCCACAGAATCAGGGATGAAATAAATGGAGATACTTAAAAGGGCAGAATCTAGAGGATTTGGTGGGAAAAAAAAAACCCCAAATAAAACAAATAGGTATTCCCTAGATTGAGTTTCATACTCAGACAAAACCTTACAATCTTTGTATGCTCTTATTATTATATCTCCTGATTTTCTAAGGTTAAATGAACCTCAATAAATTTTAAAATCATGAATAAAAAGTTGAGAAACTAGAATTCTCGAGGCTCGGTCAAGAAAACACGTCACGGGTTTCCCTGGTGGTGCAGTGGTTGAGAGTCCGCCTGCCAATGCAGGGCACACGGATTCGTGCCCCGGTCCGGGAAGATCCCACATGCCGTGGAGCGGCTGGACCGGTGAGCCATGGCTGCTGGGCCTGCGCGTCCGGAGCCTGTGCTCCGCAACGGGAGAGGCCACAGCAGTGAGAGGCCCGCGTACCACAAAAAAAAAAAAAAAAAAAAAAAGAAAAGAAAACACGTCATGTTTTGTTTTAGATGTGACAGTAGGGACAGACAGAAAACGCTTAAGAAAATTGTCATTTTACCAATATATCAAATAACAGGTTACACGAAAGAGCATTACCCAAAGTGTGTTCTTTGGAGTATTAAACCAAGAGATGACTCAAAAAAAACCCTACAGTTCTTGGAATCTATTAAATTTAGGAAATGTTGTAGACGTGCCATATGCCCCTCTTGAAGTTTCGATACAAACATGAAAGGTTCTGAAAAGTCCTGCAGGAGAGGAACTTATTTAATGTTGTTCAACCCAGCTTTTCCTGAACTTACTGGACCACAGAATTTTTTCCCTGTCTCCTGAAAATGTGTTTTGTACTAGACAGTACTAAAGCCTATACTGGTCCCCGCACAGTTTATCACATATAGTAGGGAGAAGTTTGGGTGGCCACAGACCTGTCAAGAATTCTGCTGAGGAAGCTGCCCCCAAACCAGGAATGTGAAAAGGAAGAGGGATACTGAAGACAGACGGCCACTGAAAGCGACAGAGAGCAAGGACACGAGTCAGTCAACACAACCAAAGGGAAAGGGGGTGCCGGGCATGGGCCAACCTTCTTGGCTAAGTAAACTCTAATGGCACCTGCGCCTTCAGCTCTATGCTGTTTCCTTTCAAAGCCACCAGTTTCCGTGGCCGGGACAAAACAAATGACTGTTGAGATCTTTTAAAGAAAAATTTAAAATAATCCAGCGCACCAGATTTCATTTATAATGAAACATGGCAATTTTGATGGAAGCCACGGTGCGAATAATGGAATTAAGCTCTCATGTTTCCTTGTTGGTTTTACAAAGCCACCCGCTCAGTACTGTGCCATCCGTAATCAGGCCGGATGAAGGCAATCACGTAGTAAATGTCAACACCCGCTGTGTATACAGTACTGCCCAACTATCACAGTTCTTTCACATCCAAGTCTTTGACCCTTACAACAACCTTGTGAAGCCTGTGGTTGTGTTATTATCTATTTACAGATGGCGAAACAGGATTAGAGGGGATCATTGCCATGAACACCTCATATACAAATAGAAGGGACTCTAGTAATTGCTTGACAAATTGATGAGCAAAAAGTCCAGGCCAAATACTCAATGACATGAGTTTGGGGGAAGCAGCAAGGTGCCATGGGGAGAATGGTGACCTCTGCCTAAGAAGAAGGGGGCTCTGTGATCCAGGCAAACAGCTTGGCTTCACTGGGTCTCAGTTTGCTCCCCAAGCAAATGAGGATAATACTTACCCTACCTATAATGGGATCATTGAGATGACCCCACAAAATGAGGCTTATTAAAGTACTTTACCAATTTTCATGCATTCTGCAAATAGAAGAGATTTTATTTTTCTCACAGTGGTAGAATACGATGGTAGCATTTTCATGTCTTTGTAATCTGAACCCTGCTTCAGATGTTTTAGCCCCCATCATACAGTGAGTGCTACAGTAGTTGTGTTTAAGTGCAAATGCTAATAAACCAGGGCTGGAGCAGATACTTTCTGAGCCACTTGCTTCAAAACCTTGTAAACAGGAGGAACTAAAGCGATGGCAATTATTACAGTTTAACTTTGGTTTCTCAAAGTTTGGTTATATTTCTATCCCCAAACCATTAAAACTTCATCAGTTTTTTTTTCTCCTAAGAGAGGCTAAGCTTTTATTTTGCCAAATAAGGGCATTTTTAAACCCCTCCATCTATAAAAATGATTGCTCATTTTTTTAAGGTTTTTTTTTTAAAATTAAGAACACAATAAATTGCACATATTTAAAGTGTACAATTTGATAAGTTTTGGCATACATATGCACCAATGAAACCATCACCACCATCAAGATAGTGAAATTATCCACCAGCTCCAAAGTTTCCTCACACCCTTTTGTAATCACTCCCACCTGCCCCCTCACAGCTCCCCCACTCCAAGCAACCACCGATCTGCTTTCTGTCACTATAGATTGCTTAGCATTTTCTAGAATTTTATATAAATGGAATCATACAGTATGTACTTTTTTTGGGGGGGTCTGGCTTTTTTCACTTAGTGTAGGGTCATCTGTGTTGTTCACTATATCAGTAATTCACTCCTCTTCATTACTGAGTACAACCCATCATATGGATACACCACAATTGATTGATCCATTCACCTGCTGGTGGACATTAGGGTTATTTCCAGTTTTTAGCTATTACTTACAAAACTGCTGTAAACATTCATGTACAAGTCTTCATAGGGACACATGCTTTCTTTTCCCTAGGAGTGGAATATCTGGATCAAATGGTAGGTGTATGTTTAACATTTTAAGAAACTGCCAAACTGTCTTGCAAGATGTTTGTACCATTTTACACTGACCTGCATGTATTATGAGGGTTCTAGATCCTCCAAAACCTTGTCAGCACTTGGTATAGTCAGGCTTTTTAACTGCAGCCATTCAAATAGGTGTGTAGTGGTATCTCACTGTCTTTTTCATTTGCATTTTCCTAATGACTAACGATGTTGAGCATCTCTTAATGTGCATATTTGTCATTTATATATCTTCTTTAGTGAAGTGTTTGTTCAAACCATTTGTCCACTTTTTCTATGTTGTTTGTTTTCTAATTATTAAAAACCCCAGTTTTTTTTAACAGGTGGTACAAGACTGGTAACTAAGAACTCAATCAAAATTTTACATAATTCATGGGTACCCAAGAGGATAAAAGCTTCACAATGACTATTTCCTAAAACCTATGCTGAACTAAAATATTCTCTAAATGTTATGACAAACTTGAAATTCTTCTAAAGCTTGAAAAGAACTTTATTTTTTTATCACTATTGCTGCTAAGTCTACACAAGTTCTGAACTTAGTAAAAAAGTAATTATATTTCCATGTATTCTACTAGTACCTAAACCATCTTAGTTCTTCCTCAGTGCATTAGCTGAAAATCACCAAAGTTTCTGTCTCTAAACCACATTTCACACTTTGTACTAATTATATTCTAATCCCATAAGATCCCATTTTCCAAAAATAATTTTTTTATGTCAGACGTGTGCCTACATTCAAAAAGTGACGAAGGCCAAAACCTCTGTCACGTTGTTTGCGCAAACAGTCACAGCTAAAATGTGTTTTGCAAGCATGAAGAAGAATTCTCCTTTAAGATGTGTAGAGCAGGCTGGATTTGAGGGCTGCTACGGGCTTTCCTTTGAGGAAAAGCAGGCCCAGTTCTGCTGTGCAGGGCCATCGGTTCGCAGTTCAATTGTTACAGTTGATGTGGGTTTCCTTTTAGATGCCTGGAAAATGACTCTGCTGACCACATCCACATTCTGAAATACTTTTTGAGAACTTGTAACCAAACTGCAGGAACTGACTCATTTTGCAGTGCCCAGCTACCACACAATCGTACCAGAATAGACTCCAGTCAAAAGCAGAAATAGCAAGGTCTTAGAACACAGGCAACAAATTGCCTATTTATATGGGGGAAGAAAGGGGGAAATCCCAGGATGCATGGGGCAAAACGGCTCAAGCCCTGGGAGACCATGAGACGTGACCAGCCTGAGAGGAAGGACCGAACAGAACACATGACTTCATGGGCAATATATGTGCTTCCCTCAAAGCTAGAAGTCATAGGCTGATAGAAAAGGAACCTTAATGTCTAGCTCTCCATAGTCCACCTAGAAAGTAGATTCAGTTGAGAGAGATGTATGCAGGAGGATTTGGCGAGGAGATGGTGTCTTGAATGCCCATTCCTGAATTCCTTGCTCGGGAAGTCAGGAACATGCCCCTCATCTCCCAGGAGATGAGCAAAAATGGACATCCTATCAGGGATGCCAGAAAGAAGTCAGGCCAGAGCCCGGGGACACCAGGGCTTAGGACCAAAGAGATTTGCCAGTACCCTGAGGCTCCCTGACATCCTTCGTTATCCGTTTCTACAGCTCCCAACGCGGTTCATCCAAGTGTGTCAGCTTCCTCATGATGTGCCAACTCTCACTCCCTCTCTCAGTGCAGAGTTCCTACCTTAGGGGGAAAATGGAAAGGAGCAAACTAGGCCCTCCTCCACAAAACAATCTATGTTCCCAAGGTACTGATTTCTCCTCCCCACAAGTGAAACCGTCATTCTCTCAGTCAGTTTCAGCCAGAGGAGGTAAGGAAATCCGGTCCAGTTGAACTAAACTATAAATGACAAAAGCAATAACTCTTTTCTGCAGGTGGGTCCCTGGCTAAAAGAATATGAATGTTAACCCAAATGCATAACTAACTAGTCAGGCTAGGTCAGGCTAGGTGATAAAAGTTAGATGGGAAGTCTCAGGTGATGTAAAGTAAGATAAACCTGGACCATACCTCCAAAGAGCTACCAAGTCCCCGGCTAAGCCCTGGTTGTTATCAGGCCTGGTGACATGGTCCAAGGTTAATAAAATGACCTATATATACATTTTATGTCTCACCTCACTGAGGCCATGTCTCTTAACATGTAAACTCCCAGATAACAGAAATTATACCTACCTTATACAAAATGTAGGACTTTTAATATCAGATTATGAGAGTAAGAGAATGACAAGGGGCTGCAATTCATTTACACCAATCAACTCTATCTTTAAGAAACTGCAAAAGTGTTTTCTTCCCAACTGGTCAACTGCTTTTATTTTCCCATGATCCCCTTCTGCCTCCAATTGTGAAAATGAGCACTGTGTGACACGACTTTTTAACCCGTATCAAACAATAAATTTTCATACAGAATTCTAAGACGGAACCTATGAATTGATTGAACAGAAAACTAGGGGCTACAAAAACCATTTTGAACACAGAATTACTTAAAATCCACACAGTTCAAAAGTCTGAGCTATTTCTCACCGAGTGTAAAATCGGCAAAGACACGCCCCATCAAAAGTGTGCTTGGGGCAAGTATAAATAGAATCGAAGCATCCCACTGCGAGAAAACTGAGTAACCCCACGCCTCTGAGGAATAGATACGACAGGAAAAAATTATCCACTTTTGGATCTTTAGCTGATAAGGAGTTGACAGCTCAACTTTATCTTTCTTTACAAAGGTTTTCGTATCACCATAATTTAAATGAAAAAAGTAGCATTTTCCCAAAAGAGTGCCCTGCACAACTTGTACACACTCTGATCATGAGGCACAATGGGCTGGACTCCCCAGGTTCCCTGCAGAAATCACCTGTCCCTTTGGAACACCATCCTGCTTCTCTTCTGTTATCGTCTCCCACCTTCTAGCAGCTTCTTACTATGGCCAACAGGGCCCTACGCAATCTGCAATTCACTACCTCCCAGACCTCATCGACTGCTTTCCCACAGGTAAACCTCTGCACAAATATCACAACATCAGAGAGGACTTTCCTGTCAGCCCTAGATAAAGCAGCTCTTTCCCGGGCCCCTGGGACGACCTCTCTGTTGGACCAGGTTTTATTTTTCTCTCTAGCACCTTCTAACGCCTGGCATCTACTTATTTGTTCAATCACTGTCAGCCTGCCCCCTCCATGCAATCAGGGACCTTGTGCACTGCTGTATTCCCAAACTAGGAACACCATCTGGCATGCAGTAGGTATGCAATACATTTTTGTAAAGTGAACATTTCCCACTTGACAGCTTTGCCAATTGTTCTGCTACAAGCTTATGAGGTCTGGTTGGCACCTGGGACACTTTTTGTTAACATCTTATCAAATACCCCATACTTAAAGGGCCAGGTGGACAGGAGCTATAGGAGAGTGCTCATTTCCCCAGTGTGAAGAGAAATTAGGCAGGGGTTGGGGAAGAAAGAACAGTTTCTTTATACTCTCCCTGCTACCCAAGGGTAGAAGATACAGGAGAAGCTTTCAGAAAAGGTAGAAATTTACTATCTTTATCAGCCTAACTTGTCACCAACAGTCCTTACTTGACCTAGCTCAGAGAGAAAGAACCCTGAGATCAGGAGCCATCCTTTTAGAGGTTGAATGATTTTGTTTTTAAATTTACATTCACATTTCCTTCCATGGGGCCGTATATACCTACTGTTGATGCAGACTTCGCATTTCATGCTAAAAGATATAAAGCATTTTCATCGCCTTTGTTGCTGTGGCCAAACCTGTATCAGAAAACACACAGACAAAGTTTGTGCCATTACAAAGAGTTTGAATGGTTAGTTATGTGTTTTTCAAAAACTATGCAAAATAACACCCAAGTTTAAATCACATGTAAAGATGATGACCCTGTCTGCCTTGAGGAATAATATTCCTAACTGCAGCATGGTACCAAGTAACACTTCTTGAAGAGTTAGTAGTATAAACCCTCCTCCCTAACCTCTTCTCCCCCAAAGAGTGGGTATCCCTCATTTTTCCCACCTTTACTTGGAGATATTTTCAAAAACTCATAATAAATTTAATCGAGGGCAGAACAGGACTTTTTACCCTCCAAATTGGCTTAAATTCTATTTAAAAATGATTTTCCAAGACATCATTGTGGAGGCCTTTGTTGTCTCTTAATTTTCTTCAGAGAAATGAGTCAAAAGCTTGGGGGAATTCTTAGACCGGACTTATTGACAGATTCCTTACTATGAGCCCTTCTTCCACCACCATTAAAAAAAGAAAGAAAAACCACTTCTCTGCATTATTTTCCTGTCATGAGCCCTTTTTTCCCCCTTACTTTAAAAAGAAAAAAGAAGTCCGGCTGCCAAAGGAAGATGCTTAAAGTCTTTAATGAATGTCAGTCTGTGAAATGTGCCTTGCCTCCAAGATGGCAAAGGATCAAATAAAAGATGTAGTCACTAAGGTGAAAGGAACAAAGAGTGAGTTGGTAGTTACTCCTCCTTCCTTCCCCTAATGGACCCTCCACCCCATCCTTTCTTTCATGTGTCTGCAGGTAGGCGTTGAATGAGTTACATGAGAATACGGATAAATGAATGAATGAATGAACAAATGAAGACAGATATGCTTAATATATCCTCCTATGGGCAGGCTCAGTCCAAGGCCAAGAGAATTTTTAAAGAGATTTCTAAGCACTCAGAACCCACGGGCTACGGTGACATGCCCTTGCCTTCTAAACCAAATTCTTAACCTGTATTTGAAAGAGGAGGAAATTCTCAAGGTGAAACCCCTTTCCTGTATTCTGAAAATTAACTCCTCATCCAAACAAAGGGCTTTATGCACATAGATGGCTTCTTATAATTCTTTACTTACAAATTCTGCCCCTCTAGATTACACCCAGAATGAGATGGAGATAAAGGAGAAAATATTAGTAATTACAGATTCTTACTCATTTTATTTTCTATGGATGAATGCTATACCGATAGAAAAATCTCCAGAAAGGTGGATGAAAGTGCATCCCCTCACATACTTCTCCCTTCCACCCCCACTTTCAAGTGAAAACATTAGAGAAAAAAATAGGGGAAGTTACATGAGTAAATGTGTTAGTGCATAAGATCAACCGAAAACAAGGAATTCCCCTCTTGGACTTCAGTGGCCTAATTAAAACTCATAAAACACAAATGACTAAAACTGCTCCCAGCGATTTGTGTAATAAGAGGCAGAAAAAGTCAATTTTGTATTTCAATATTGAGAGGGCCAGGCCTGGAAGATGTGATACTTCGCAGAATAGAGATGAGAAGACCATTTCTGAGACTTTCAAGTTCAATCAACTTTTATTCTGCTTTTCTGCCAGAAGTACTTACCATCTGTACTGGTGACATCTTGTTTGGATATAGATTCTGGTCCCACAGCTTATCAGCTGAGTGGCCCTAAGCACATTCCTTTACCTCTCTGTGCCTTAGTGTCCTCATCTATGAAATGGGCATAATAATTGCACCAATGGGTTGTCAAGAGGATTAAACAGGTCAATGTGGGTAGAGTACTCACAACTGTGCCTACCCAGAACATGGGAAGTGTGCCAGAAATGGCAGCCACCATTATCATCACTCTTTTGCTTAATCTGGTGTGAAGAAAAACATATAGCTTAGAATGGATCCACAGGCTTTGAGACTAAACTGAAGTCTGTTCCCGAAAGGATCTGGGAAGGAACTCAAGTGTGTTAAGTACCATTATTCCAGGGACCACAGTATGTGCTTTACATGTGTTATCTCATGCCACAGCCCTGGAAGCTAAATACCGATGCTCCACTCTCTGGGGCTTACGGACATAAATGGGATAACTTACTCAGCTAGCAAGGGGCCAAGTGAGCTTAAAGCACAAGTCTACTTATTTCCAAAGCCTGGGCCTCTTAGGGGGCAAACACATCAATGGATGCTGTGAACAGGTACCGTCTTGGGGTCATATGAACCACCGTCACATACTTGATACTCACTGGAAAATGTCTGGATGTCTGGAGGTTTTTTTCAGGTAATCAGAACTTTGAAAGCACCTTGTAACATTTTGCTGGGCCTGTACAAATTCACTCAGTTTCTCTCATTGTTAAGAACTCTAGTCTCACTTTATATATATCACACAACTAACTGAGAGAAATCAATGGGTTTTCATTTGAAAAGTCTTTATCCGTCTGCTTTAAGAAAGGTGGGGAAAAAAAAAAAAGAAAGAAAAGGTGGGAAAACTAGGCTTTCTTCTAATACCACCACCAGCCATGGGCTTTCAGTAAAACAGGTGCTTAAGGAGAATTAAACTGTTCCAAGGCAGAAAAGGAAGATCATTTAAAATAAAACCTTAGGGACTTCCCTGGTGGTGTAGTGGTTAAGAATCTGCCTGCCAATGCAGGGGACACGGGTTCGAGTCCTGGTCCGGGAAGATCCCACATGCCGTGAAGCAATTAAGCCCATGAGCCACAGCTACTGAGCCTGCACTCTAGAGCCCGTGAGCCACAACTACTAAAGCCCGTGCGCCTAGAGCCCGTGCGTGCTCTGCAACAAAGAGAAGCCACCGCAATGAGAAGTCCACACACTGCAACTAGAGAAAGCCCGCGCACAGCAACAAGGACCCAACACAGCCCAAAATAAAACTAAATTAAATAAATTTAAAAAATAAAATAAAACCTTAGATTGCTTTTCATAATCAATGACTCCAACTTCTACCTTAAAGTAACCAGTTAAGCTTCGTTTTTAAGCAAGTTATTACTTTGTTAGATTGACCTTTAAAAGAAAGCAACTAGAAACTATTTTGCTATTAAAATATAGCTAAGGAAAACAAAATGTCTCGATTATATTGACTTAACAAAAGTATTTTACATTCAACTTTTACATGCATCTAATATGTCCCTTTAAGAATTTAAAGAAAAAAAAGAATTTAAAGAAAATCAACTCTATGAGCGTTCTAATGATGTATATACAACCACATTATTTATAGTTAATAATATCTATGTATTTTTCAATTTTATATTTTAGATTATCCTAACTACTTTGGAATGTATAAACTAGAATAAATATAGGGTTGAAAGACAATAGGTTACACAGTTGAGAATTTAAGAACTTGAGCCAGGAAATGTCCAAGATTAAATCATTTACATTCTTTAATATGTAGAATGATTGTTTTATATTAATTTTTTTTAATTTTTCAAAGGAAAAGAATAGCAAGTAGGCGAGTTTAAGATGTTTTCACTGGAATAAATGTTATGTATTGTTCTCCAGTTCCTTATCTAAATTGAAGGTTTCATAAGATACAAAAGTATTTTACTTTGCATGTTTTCCTTAGTAATTTAAAATTGTCTTGATTTTAAAAATACTCAATGATTATATTCAAATTTGGCTAAGTTTCCTCTCCTGAATGAAGGCATGGGTTCTCCAAATTCTGATTGCACAATCGAAACAGTTTGTTTAAGAAAAAGAAATTCTCGTGGTTGTGAATATAAAAATAACTAACAGTAAGAAAACTGCAATGGGCAGAAAAAATTTCATTATTTATGATAGTCTGAGATTGATAGGAGGGAATGAGTTTGAATAAGGAGATCAAAGAGAAATAAATCTAGGACCCTTACATTTGTTCAAAGATAACATTACTGCTAGTATTTGACTGAAACGCCAAACAAATAAATAAGTAAAACATATAGTATGTCAGACAGAGATAAGTGCTAAGAAGAAAAATTAAGCAGGATAGTGGGATAGGGAAGTTGGGAAGTAGAATGGGGAGGTTGCTATCAGCTTGGAATGAACTTTTATCCTTAGAAATATAGAGGTATTGGAGAGACATCTTATACACTTCTTTGAGAAATATTGTCAAAAGTATCCTTTTGTGGATTCAGGGTCATGCAGCACAAGGTCCACAGGGACCCTTGCTGTGGCCAGTGTGGCTCCCACGCCAAGGGGTTCACTCTTTCTGCAGTGACCCGTGTCCTTCTCAGAGCCCAGACGTCCTGCTGGGTTAAGGGCCCAGGAAATGTCTCCAGAAAGACTCTTCCCCCTATTCCAGATCATTTCCTTGGGGCAGAGGAAAGAGTTATTTTGTGCATCTTCATTTTTCAAGATAAAGAAGTCAGGCTGACTGCTGATGGAGATCCTGTTGGGAAGCCTATAAAGAGGTAAAGAGCCTCTCAGAGCCCTGGAACACCACCCCCCACACCGAGAAGAACCTGTTGTAAGCATTCCGCAGCAGGCCCCTGGTAATGACCATGGTGGTGATGTCTGATGACACCAGGAGCGGGGTGACTAGGAATAAACAGCTGAAACGCCCCTGTGACTCAGTCAAGAGTTCCAGTGCCACATCTCCAGGCCTCCCTCATACCTGAGGCAGACTCATTAAGAGCAAACTTCAGCCAGACTGCTTGCTTCCCAATCTTGGCTCTATCGCTTCCTGGCTGGGACACTTTGGGTAAGTTGCTTCACCTCGTTTCTCCATGTAAAATGGGGATTAAAAACCATATTGGCCCTCTTCGGTTTTTGTGAAGATTAAGTAAGTTAATATATGTAAAGCATTTTATACCAAAACACATCTACTGAGCATCTGCCATGTGCCAGACACCGTTCTAGATGCCAATGATTCGTTTAGAGCAGTGCCTGGCATATAATGTGAGCTCAACGTATACCAGTAATGAGAGGTCTACAAACCCTTATCTCACTCTCAGATTGATTATTATGATGCTGATTTTATAAAGATAATAGGGTAACTGTTCTATCTATATAAAACTCAGCACTCCATGATCAAACACATTAATAATTTCTACAGTAAAACATAAAAACATCCTACTAATTGGGATAAATAAAGACTATAAACACTGGCTTCATGTTAGTTTAGGTCAGGATTTGCTACCAAATTTTTTACATTAAAATCTTTTGGTTTTCAGACCTTTTTGGATTTCAGAAGCGAGCGATGGGGGACCTATATAGTAAATAAGGGGCAAAACCCACTGAAGTCTTCTTTTCCTTTCTAACTTCTGGACATGCTAATGACCAAATAAACAGTCAAAACCATTTAGGAGTAGAAAATAGGAAGCCCTTCAGGCATGGGAAATCCACAACTGCATAATTAATCTATGCCAAATATAATCTAAACAATCCCTCCTTCCCTCCAAATACAGTGCCATAAGCTTCTCAGTCAACCAATTCATTGCCACAAACAACAGGTCTCAAACAATCTTTAAGGGTTTTTAAAAGTAACTTTTGAATATAGGATAATATACTTAAGTTTTACCACTATTTTAATAGTACAACCCTATCTTTCCTATGGAAAAAAGACAAGCTATTAAATGATTTAAAAAATTGACTTAAAAACATGGACCTTCAAAGAATACAGGATGCTCTGTAGTCCATCTAGGGGAGATGAATAAACGTTATGCCAAAGTGGTAAACTATCCTGCTACCGAAGGAATTTTCTCCACATTGCATTTAAGGAAATCTTTGCAGCTCTTGAAGAGCTATATAATAACTAGTTCAAGATGTTTGCACTGCTGGTCAGCACTGGATAAAGGATTTGCACAAACGCATGGAAACCGACTTCTCTTGCCTCTTCATTACCCCCATATGTTGTTATTTATCTTCCCCAACTTCTCTGACCCCTTTCCACTTATTTTATACTCAAGTAGTGCTTTGTTCATGACCTATGTTTACCACTCCCATGGCGATCGGTACACAAAGGCAAGTCAGGAAGACATGGAACGAACGGAGATACTTATATTGCTTCATGGTTTTTTCCCCTTCTCATTATCCTCCTACTCAGTGAGACTGTAGTGGGAGGTCTGAATGACATTTGCAAACCGAGAACTTAAAGCTACATTTCAACACCCAACCCCTCAGTTGTTATAGGAACAACACTATGAGGCTTATCTAGGTTCTGACAAACAGCCACTTGTTCCGCTAGTGATTAAAGTTCCCCCTTCCAATCAAATATATACACATATACATATCCATACCTCGAAACATTTAGTTGGGCAGAACTGTATACCACACCAAAAATGTAAATACAAGCCCAAAGGGAAAGTGTTTATATTCCCAGATTTGCAAATATCAATAGTACTTAAAGAAAGTTATTCTGAGGTCTGTCCCTTGACCTGAGTCCCTTCCGTTTGTAGCTTTACATGCCCACAAAGACAAAGACATGTGCATACCATTAATGTCTTTTAACAAAGTATACAAAACTTTCAAGACTCTCCATAACCCCAGAGAATTTATTTATTTTACATGTATTTTTTTAAAATTAATAAATTGCAACAGAGAGGAGCACAAAGAATTGAAAACATGAAGATCTAAAGAAATGCTTTTGGAATATACTTTTTAGCATTTACTGTTTCAACCTGCTTCTGTCATATTTTTGTCATTCAAAACAATGGCTTCTAAATGGATGAGTAAAACCTAAAAATTATATAGAGGCTTTTTTCCATTAAGCATGGCAGTGTTTAGACAGATTATTAAATCACCATGTTTCTCCCAAGTATTTCCATGAAATACAGAGCTGAAAACAATTGTGAATCACTGAACACAAACTAGCAATCAGATATAAATTACCTGTAAATATCTTAATGTTTTGTTACCACTTTTCTGTCTTCAAGACTTTGAAACCTATAAATCCATGTACTTCAAGAAAAAGAGTAGCATTTTTCCATATCCTTAGCCACACTTTAATTAAGTCAAGTAACTTGTAATATTAACAAGTTTGGATCACCAGTCTGATTTATTGGAGGACCTGCCCTTAACGGCCATGCTTACCTTGCTTTTTATCTATTTCTTTGAAAATAAATACTTCTACAGAAGTCTTGAGAGCTATTAGTCTGAGAAAAATGCTCTCAAAAATTCTCAAAGTATATAAGCAGGAAAAAAAGACCAATTAGCAGATCCCACTAGATTCATCTTCCTCCCCTCCACCCTCATCTCACTCTAGTGCCAACAAGAGAAACTGTAGAACTGCTATCCTGTTTTTTATTATACATTTTCCCCTTTCGAGTTAAGGATTTCAAGATTTTTGAAAGAAACAGAATGAAAACCCAAAGTCAGAAATGCAGATTTATCTCTCAATTTGAAATAATGTACTTTAAAAAGTAAATAAATAATACTGTATCCTCTATAACCCTAACCTTACAATTCTGTCACTAAGTTTTAATTATATATATTCATATTCATAAAGGGAGATCACCAAAATGACCTACATGTTTGCTAGCAGTTAAAGGACAAAATATTTTTCCATCTGATTCCATAAGTGGACATCACATGATTACTTCTATTGACCAATAAGAAACTGATAAAATCAGGTAGCCACCCTCCATTCTAGTTTTATTTTCTTATTTTATTCAACTTTTCCACCACAATCATTCTTAAGAAGACAAATCAAGAAATCAGACACTCACGCCTAATATAAAATTGTGTTTCCTTACAGTTCATGAACAAGAACCTATTATATATATATATAAAACACAATTACTCAAAGCGTTATTGTATTTTTCTGGAAATTTAAACATAGGGGCAGCTCAGATTTAAGATCAGAAAACTGAATTTAAGGTTCCGGAGAAAGAGAGACACAGGCACACCAGTAAGAACTGCTAATCACGATATCTCGAAACATCTCTCAAAAATGAACCATGTAGAAATAAACCACCCTTCTACCGTACTAATGTAATCAAAGAGAACAGTCTTAAAATTCATGACACAAGTGTAAAAAAAAATCTGTTACCATCTTAATCTGCCCTTCACAATCAGTAGGAAATTTTTCCAATGCATTACTTAAACTATCATTTCGTAGAGTTCTAACTAAATTCTTGACATCCTAGTATAGAAGGACGGAAAGGAGGGCAAGTTGACTAATTCTGAAAACATCCCTTTAAATATCTATCACACATACTGTTCGGACGAAATGGAAATCTATATCCATGGAATGTTAATGCCACAACTCTACCAGAGAACCCATTTTTATTCTCTTCGCCCTCATAAAAAGAAAAGGTGGCGAGGTGTCGGGGAGCCAAGCTAGTTGTATTACATATATTTGGCTAACTGGTAACACTCAGCTCATCTTTGTTAATTACCTGGCTTCTTCTCAGCCTTTATGCTGTATTCTTGGGCTGCTCCTTTTTTAGAATTCCTCACTCTGTTTATGTGTTCTTTGGTTCAACACAGTTGTTAGGGGTCTGTGAACAATTTTACAATTCCCACACACACCATATGATATCTATTAGGGAGCAATGCCACTTTTCACTTACCAATTCTGGATAAAGCAGTATTTCCTGGTGACAGAATGCTGCTGCTTCCGTTCGCTAAAACTCCCTCTTCACAGCTTGATAAATCTGATTAGAAAATGTCTTTGTTCCAGATCACACGAGGCGCTTTTTTCCTACGAAAGTTTTCTAAAGAGTTATCTGCATTTCATTCCTGTGACAAAACGAATAAGAACAAGGGGGGTAGGGAGGGAACAGGGAGTGAGTCCACACAAGTTCCTGGCAAAGATTTTTAGCTGCATTTTTCTGAGTTTAATCAGTAAGCTACATTAAAGTGACAGTTACCAGTTCAGGGAGCCAGAGTTTGATCAAGGCAGCCACAACCAGTTTGGGTATCTTCCACTGATGTGCAGACCCCAAGGAAGTAGTCCCTTGGTCATCTATCACATGTGGCTGAATCACTGGACACCCGTCGTCCCCCCTCCTCCGCCCCTGTTGAGCAGCAGCCCAGGCAGGAGAGTGGCTGGTCGCCCGAAGCGGGACCTCTTATAGGGACCCGCCAATTAGCTGTTGACCAATCGCAGGCAGCACCTAGTACCTAAGTCACATGACAGGGCAGTCCCTATGACTACAGGATTTCTGAATTACTGGGGTTACACAAAGGACACTCATTCAGGAAAAGAGAAAAAAAAAAAAAAGCCATAAGCCGAAACAGAAAACGCCCAGGCTGTGACAACTCCGGCTTTAAAACAGGGAACACCCTAGCCTCACACAGACAGACAAAAAGCCACAACCAAGCCAGGATGGAAATCAGCGGAATGCCTGGCACATATTAAAAAATAATCGCAAAGCAGAGGCTGAGCTTACAAACCCGCTTCAGCTATAAATCTACTCCTCCTTCCCCTTCCTCTTCAGTCTCCCCAGCAATTTTACATTCTCAACTTCTTTATTCTAAAAAGCTCCGGTGAGCCTCTGCAAAGCCGCTGGAGGAAAAATGGGTGAGACACACGAGCCCCAGCTCTTCTCAGCCCCTCAAAATACCCCTGAAGGAGATTCAAAGTCTGCCGTGAAAAAGTTCCTTACATGAAATACACGTCTCGCAAAAAGGTTGCATAAATCAGGCAAAATTAAACATGGTCAGGACAAATTTGCACGGTAACGACCAAGTCATCTGTCTCTCCCCCTTTCTTTCTCTCTCATGTAATCATTTTGGACTGTTCACATCAAGAACATTCTTGTTAAGTAAATGAGCCCCCCGCTTAGCGAACTAGCTACCAATTTACTTATTTTAACACCCCCAACGTATTTCTCAATTTTTTTTATATCTTAGGAAAAATTCAACTGTGAACACCCCTACCATTTCTTTGCCCCCCACCCAGAATGGTACTTACATTTTTCCTTTGTTTGGGTCTGTCAGTTTTTCCCCCTCCCCCGACATCTGAAGCCAAAATATGGGCTCAGCTTCAACCTTCAAACCTAAAAGGCCCTATTTTGATCGTGCAAGGCTGCAACAGCTCCTCCTCTGAGGCAAGCCTGGAACATTGTGCTGCTTGCCATTCCCAATTTATGGAAGGAAGCGTATGTCAAACAAACCAGGTGATGACTCAGACTGCCTCCCCCAGCCACGTTTTCCCTAGAATGGGAGGGTAGCGTAAGTGCAGCCCATTTGGATGTGACTCAGTTTTATTAGACTGGTGATTGTAGTTAATCTGACAAGCTCACATTTTTCTTTTATAACTTGTACATTTCAGGATCACAATGCACGTTCCAAATGGTTTCAAAGAATTGGACCATGTAAAAGAGAAAGTTGTAAGACTGTTTTGAAGGTATGGCAAGGCTCTGGTTCTACTCCCAAATATTTAAAACTTCCTAATTATTTGTTGAAACTTTTACAACTGAGGCAACCGAACGTTTGAGTTCATGTGAACAGCAGTAAACAGGTTTTATAATTTTAGGTCTACTGGAGGCTTTTACCATGGGAACTCGGACGCTTTCCATCCTGAGGACCCAAGTTTAACTCTCTAAGTCTGCAGCCCACGTGGCAGGTTCTTTAGGAAGTGGTCAGGGGCATGAGAGCCATGTTGCAGCTTTCACTTTTGCATTTACTGCAATCCACATTATAACTTGAGCCACTCACACACAAGCACACATGCAGTACAATCACATTCTCTCTCTCTCTCTCTCTCTCACACACACACACACACACACACACACACACACACACACACACAATCTGTACTGTCCTTTAATCCCAACTGGCCTACAAGCTGCAAAATAAAAACTTGAAAATCTTCAAATGTCATCTGAGAAAATTCCGATAAATAAATTGGCATGCCTAAAAGTCTTCCTCTTCAGTAAAACAAAGTTTACTACCAAGATGGGGGTGGCATTACATGGAATAAATTGTTCCCAGGTATTACGCAGACAGGAAGAATGCAGTAATAAGAAGTGCAAGTCCCCACACAAAAAATCTGGAAGGCTCGGTCTGAGCAGTTTAACTACAGTTATCTCCTTTCAGCATACTTCCTTTAACCCTGACAAAGTCAGCAACTGCTTGTACCAAGGCTTGACATTTATTGTGGATTATGCCTTGACAGAGAACTAATTTTGTTATAATATAAAAAATAGTCTATTTCTGTAATATATCAAAATGTTCAAATATCTAATTTTCAAATTGGTAGAGGAGGGCAGAAAAAAAGTATACACCCTGAAACAATGAAATCCAGTTAATTCAGGAGCTGACTATTCACGTCACAAAAAGATTCCCTTTAGGGTTTTACTGGAAGAAATCCCACAATAAATTTACATATAGAACTGACTTTCAGAAGTTAAATCCACACAGAACAATTTAGAAGTGCATTTACGAATGAAACATTTCTATGTTAACTATGTACACATATTTCTCATTCAGATATTAAAACTTATTCATACTTCCACAGGGATGTATTAATTTAGCCACTGACTTGTTTTGTTTTGTTTTGTTTTGTTTTTTTGCGGGATGCGGGCCCCTCACTGTTGTGGCCTCTCCCGTTGCGGAGCACAGGCTCCGGACGCGCAGGCCCAGCGGCCATGGCTCACGGGCCCAGCCGCTCCGCGGCATGTGGGATCTTCCCGGACCGGGGCACGAACCCGTGTCCCCTGCATCGGCAGGCGGACTCTCAACCACTGCGCCACCAGGGAAGCCCGCCACTGACTTTTTTTGAGTAAAATTTTATTGGCTTAAAGAAAGTTACCTTCCTACAATACATAAAGACCTTAAAATCTATAATTATATGGCTTTCAATGGAAATAAACACAGACTATGAAAACAGCATATTAATAAAATCAAATACCTAAAACTCTGGCATCTAAAAGAATCTATAATATATTTTTAAAGCCTGGGGCCAGACTTGCTGGGGGTTTGAATCCTGGCTCTGCCAAAACTAGCTGTGGCACCTGGGTTAAAATTATATGTATGTGCAGAGGACACTGCCTGACGGACAGTACGTACTATGTAAGGATTGGCTGTTCTGTTACCATTATCATCCAATCTCTACCCTTTAACTGCCCTTTGTACCATCATTTTAGAGTAATATGTACCTTAGTCAGTTCCTAAATAACATTTCTACGTGAGAAAAATACAATTCCATAACTTTTCTTAAAGAATCACTTTTTAACAATTTCACTAACGATGACAGACACCTAGCCAATCCATATTTTCCTTCCCAAAGTTTCAGTGGTTTAAATACTTGTCTGGTTTTACATTTGACATCTGTTGGGGCCTTTCTGTCCAAACTTCTTGGAGTTTCCGAAAGCCAATGCAGAATCGGGCTGGGGCCAGCTGGGGAGGACATTCAAGAAGAATTTCCATTACAGTCAGCCCAGATGGGTCAAGACATGGAAACTCATCGGCCAGGAAAGAAGGCAAAGAAGGTTTGGTCAAAGACTGGGGGAAATACTACAGCCCTGTTGGCATGGAGCACCACCCTTGACATCAACATGGGGCCCCCAAACAGAGGCGTAAGGAAGTGGTTTCAGATCCAGAAAAAAGTACCTGAGATCCACTGTTTATTCTCTCCACAGGGTCATGACATAAAACTTCACCATAGTCACCCTAAGGGAAAACCAAGGAGTGAGGGTGTGTGTGTGTGGGGGGGGGGGATTCGAAAAGAAACCTCAGCATGCATTCTCTCCCATGTTGTCTTTCATTAAGCAATCTTATTTCTTAAAGGAGAAAACTACATGGATTTCCATCTGAAAACTATATGAAGAAATTCAAGCATCCCACAAACCCTCCAGTAACAAAAGCTAATCATTTCCAGCCAGCATAGAACATATTTGAAGAATGATAAAAAGGACAGCAACCAGACATCGCCGAGGTGCAGGCAAGCTTTATAAATATGGAACTCCTCAAATATGGTGCTCGGCACTGCTCTGGGGGAAAAGAGAAATAATTCTATGTTTTGTTGGAGGGCGAGCAACTGCTCCAACTTGTCTTTATCCAGGCAATGTTTCTGAGACAGATGGTAACAGAATGGGGGGAAAGCCAGCAAAACGGAGAGAAGGTGATTAGGATTACAAATGAGTGTTTGGGGGAAGGCTTGATTCCATTCCCCTCCATGCGGGAAGTCAGTTCGAAGACGCACAGAGACCCGTTTCAGTTAAAGGCAGGTTTGGAGCTCGGGCATAGAGCTTCCTCTCGGCCAACGCTCCTCTCTCCAGGCAATCTCTAAAATACCAAATGATCCAACTGTGTGGGAGTCTCACAAACCAGAGCTACAGGTCAGGGTGCAGACAGACAGCCTGGGTTCCGATATTGGCTCTGGGACTATTATCTGTGGGGACCTGGGAAAGTGACTTCATTTCCCCAAGGCTTTGGTTTCACCTGGAGAATGCGAATAACTGAGAAAATATGAGGAAGGAACAGAAATCACTGCGTCCATAATGTTTGCCACCACCATCAGCTACTAAGAGGGAGCTGCCACCCCCAGTATCAGTCTCACGACTCATCGTGGGTAAGAAAACAACAATCTTAGGCTTCTAAGTCACACTGTTCATTTGAAGGTTGACAAAATGACTTTCTCACCTATGATTTACAATGATCAAAAATCTTTGGCATACACAAGGTCCTATTGTAGAGCACAGGGAACTACATTCAATATCCTGTGATAAACCGTAATGGAAAAGAATATGAAAAAGAATGTGTATAACTGAGTCACTTTACTGTACAGCAGAAATTAACACAACATTGTAAATCAACTACGATAAAAGAAAATCTTTGGATAACTACGAGATTCACTTTTTGGTTATACCAAAGTAATATACTTTGAGATCAGAAGATTAGTTTCATATACAGTGTAGGTAAGATTCCCAATATTAGAAAATGTTCATAGAAACCTGCCTATGTGGCTATGTGTGTGCTTCTACCGACATGCATACAAACTATGTCTAGACTTACATAAGACACTCAACATTTCTTTATGAGAGTTTGCCTCTGTTCCATGCCTTTCCTATTATATAAGCAGCCACTCTGCCCGTCTTTCTGCAATGATTTCAGATCTAAGCAGTACACTTCGCTCAGAAAAGTTTTTATTAGTTGTCTTCTTTCCCCACCCATTTTAAAGAACGAACTGACTCAGTTTTTTGATGGCAACGCCACTGGGTGGGAGTGAATATGGGAGTGGGCAGGGTGGGAGAAAGGGAGGAGGAGGTGAGAGCCAAGAGCTGAATCACAGCCATGTGAGTAATCTTAGGCTTTTTTTTTTTCTTCCTAAGGGTATGAATCAAATTAAGCTTGTTTTGCTGTGGGTGAAGGAAGAGGAATATAATAGTGTGAATCAGAGCAATTATCAAATATGCGGCACTCACTAAAAATTAATTACAATCACTGCCTTCTCTCACATGTCTGCCAGAAGATGCCGGAGAGCTTTTGTTAATCAATATAATCCTTTACAAAAATTCTTAAGAGTTTGAACTTCATTCTCACCTTCTTCCCTTGAAAAATTTCCTTTTACACATGCATTGCAGACCCGGGAATTATTTCGGAGCTTCTGTGAGATAATCTTTGGCCCTTAGAGATAAGTGTGAAAACAACGTGGCTAATACTGGGTAGAGACCAGGTTACACACTATCAAGCCATGAGTACTGGAAGCAAAATTCTGAGTTGATGAAAACAATCGCTCAGATGTGAGTTTAACCTCTTAAGAGCATGCCGATGGGAATGCAGCAAAAGCCACGACAAACTCGTGGGGAAAAGGGGGCATGCCTTTTACAATAGTCTTTGGTGAGAATAAAGTTGTCACACAAAATTTTTGAGCTGCCTTATGCTGAAATAAGTCGATCCTCATCGTGTAAGAATTTATTAGGAGTGATATTGAGAAGGGGATGGATCAAAACATATGAAATCAGGTTTTTTTATGTTTTTGGAATTTACATAGAGAATAAGAACATAGCTCAGTTATTTATAGTCAGGATACATATCTAACCAGACTTACAGAAAGGCACTTCCTTTTCTGCCATATTTTTTAACCCAAACTATTTAGTAATTTGTGGAATATAAATATTACCATGGGGAAAAATTTGCCTATCTAAACAGAAAGGGCTCCAATGACCAAATATTTTCTACTCCCAGGCAAGTCTATGCATTAGGAAGTCAAGAGGGCATATTTTGAACTTTATTGACACATTTACATTTTTTACTACACCAACAGCTAAAATGCATTGTTCTTTGGGTTATCTACCCATGGTGGTTTTTTTTCTTTTAAACATGGGTATGGATATTCTGTAGATAGGCAAACTCTCCCTATGGATTTAGGACCCTTTCAGAATATTCTACACACAGGAGCTCAAGGAGAACAGTATCTTTATCACACTGTCAGGTTTTCCAAAGTTCATTTCTATTTATGGAACAGTGTTTTTTGTTCTAGCACAACCTTTCATAAGGTTGCCAAATAAACTCTTTCAGGACCACTCTGAATAGGCAAAACCTTTTAACTTTTCCACGTCTGTGTGTTTCTCAATTTGGAAATTTTCATCTGTAATAATGAGCTCTTTAGAGATGACAATTGGTATGCCCAGTTTTACATATCTCCAAATCTGCCTATATAAAGGAACATTTTGGAGATTTTAGTCAAGAAATAGTTATATCATCTACAAAAATATATCAACATTGGGTCCATATAAAGTGAGCTAGATCTGCTTTCAGACTAGATGAACTGGCTGTCTACCCCCCAGCCCTCAAGTTTCCTGCCACCTGGCTCCCCTATCTCGCTATTTGACTTTCAAGTCAGTACTCTCCCTACTTAAAATCTCTCGTTTCTTATGCAGTAGAAATAATACTCCCAAATCTAATTTTCTCACACCCTGACCCGTGTCTGTTGCAAGGGAAGAAGTGTCCAGAAATTGTCAAGAAATATTTTAGCTCTTTCTCTTTCTTTAAATGTTCTAAGTAGTAATTGTAGGAGAAGACCCTGAAAAATAGGTCTTATCACTTCTCAGAGTTTGAGTCCTCTGAAAAGAAGAGTCCTTGGGGGTACTCTGCATGGGCTTTTTCTGCTTCCCAATATACCAAATGTTTGGGGTGGGGCTAGGGGCGCGATGGTTACCATTCTGATATTTTCCATGGAGAGAACAAGAATTTTCAAAAGCATAATTGATGCTAAATGTAAGTGAACTTAAGACTTGGTAAATCAGTCACTAACTATGCTGAGGTGACCTGGTTCTCATCTAGCAATAGGGGAGAAAAACCAAAAACAGCACCAAAGTAAACTTGGAAGCCAGGCATCCAGGAAAGGCCAGTGGTGGAGATGAAAGTGCTGGTGGTGGTCTTGGCTGGGACATGATGAGATAAGGGAGCCAGTGAGGCAGAAAACAGTGAGTAGGAGGCTCGGGCTGGGGAGGAGGGGGTGTAGGGACCCCTCGCAATGCAGACCACCCCCTAGAAGTCTGGCTTGTGAAAGTGAACAAAGAATAGAAATGGGAAAGAGAAACAAGGAAAGGAGGGCACCGTTTCATTTGAAAAGTATGATTTTAATAGCGAGCTTTTGTTTCCAATCTGGTACTAAATCCTCTTTGTCATTATTTTTCCAAAAATGTATCTCTCAGCTCCCTCTCTAATTTATCTGATCCATCATTATCCTCTCTCCAGGATGTGGCCAAGCTCTCAAAACACTGCAGACTGTGGAGGAGCAGTAAGCAGGGTAGTGAGGGAAATTGCTGAAACTACTACAGGATTAAAGGATAGAGACTGATTTAAGTAGAAGAAAGGAGAGAAAGCACCAAGGTAACTGTCTGTTGTCTGAGGTGTGGATAAGAAAAGTCCTATCATGTGGAAACTGGACGGAGGCCCTAAGCAGAGAAAGGCCTTAAGAAGAGCTGGAATAGGAACCTGGCAGGGATGGTAAAGGGGAAGTCACCCTATCCGATGGGTGGTTGACCTTAAGTCTCTTCCGACTCTGTGATTCTAGAACTCCAAGTTGCTCTATTTCAAGAGTTTTGTAGAACATTTTAAATCGCTCTAAAACAACTTCTTTAAAAGAAACTTGTGCTGAAACAAAAACAAATCGATGACGACTTCCTCTGTTGGAGAGTTTTAGGTCACAAATTAGTTTAACCTGATTACTTCCTCTATGAGGTGACAATCAATGTATGACGCCCTCTAGAACATCTCTGCCTCCGGTCTCACTTCCGGTGACCAGAAACCCTCCTAAAGTGAGGTGGCTTGTTGTACAGTATGACAAAGCTACTTTTCCTCTCTACTCCTGCCCCAACAGGTCATTGGAAGAGTACAAGATGATCCATTAAAAACTCTAGCCATGAGTTTTTTAAAAGAATGAAAATATGTCATTTGCAGCAACATGGATAGACCTGGAGATTATCATACTAAGTGAAGTTAGACAGAGAAACACAAATATCGTATGATATCACTTATATGGGGAATCTTAAAAAAAGGATACAAATTAACTTATTTACAAAACAGAAACACACAGACTTAGAGAACGAACTTATGGTTATGGGGCAGGGGGCGGGGAAGGTTTGGGGGATGGGATAGATTGGGAATTTGGGATTGACATGTGCACACTGCTATATTTAAAATAGATAACCAACAAGGACTTACTGTATAGTACAGGGAACGCTACTCAGTATTCTGTAATAACCTAAATGGGAAAAGAATTTGAAAAAGAATAGATACATGTATATGTATAACTGAATCACTTTGCTGTACACCTGAAACTAACACAACATTGTTAATCAACTATACTCCAATATAACATAAAAACTTTTAAAAAACCGTAGCTATGCTATAGTTATGATAACTGAGATGTCACCATGGGGGAAAGCTGGGTGATGGATATTCAGAGCCTTCTCCATATTATATTTCTAACTTCTTGAGAGCCTGTAATTCTTTCAAATGAAAAAGTCAAAAAATAGAAACCTTCAGCTGTCAAAAAAATTTATCTTCAAACTAATCATAACAAACCAAAGTCAAAACTCATTTCTGGATAATTACTCCCAATGATGCTAGCTCTCTACTTAATGCTGGGGAAAAACATTCAGTGGGAAAACCAAGAAACCATAACACAAGTACCTGGCCAAGCTTCTCCCTCTTTGTTTAATGCATATGGAAGAGTAAATTTGGTATCATAAAATCTAAAATGTAAACTAATAACTATAGATGACAAAATAAAGATTTATATATTGGTTTTATAGTTTTAAGATCTAGAAAAGAGACCCAGTCTATTTCATACAACCTGAAATGTCGTTGATTATAAGACACTCCATTCTTTTATGCACCATTAGGAAAGAAACAAACTTTGCCAATTAACTATGACAAAATCCCTTAAACACAGTCCTGAGTGACAGTCAAACTAGCTTTTCATTGCTTTGTTCTGTGAGATTTGGCGATTTCTCCTGCCTTCAGTTACACTGCTTGGCGTGTGACTGGCAGTCCTCCTGCATGTATCTCAGCAACAAATAACATAGCTTCAACCACTTGTATTTTTCTAGTTGTTGCTTTGAAAGAAAATGTGGGATTTCAGTAATTTCTCCAACAATGAACATTTGCTTCACTAATATCAAATTTAGCCCGTGCTGTTCTCATGCCTTTCTTTCTGGGTACACAGTAACATTTTGTTTCAGTGCCAATAAAATTTTATTTCAATAAGTGTAACCTCTTTTTTGAGGTATAGTTGATGTATAATATTATATAAGTTTCAGGTGTACAGCATAGTGATTCACAATTTTTAAAGGTTATACTCCATTTATAGTTATTTTCAATACTGGCCATATTCCCTGTGCTGCACAATGTATCCTTATAGCTTATTTATTTTATACAAAGTAGTTTGTATCTCTTAATCCCTTACCCCATCTTGCCCCTCCCCCCTGCCTTCTTCCCATTGATAACCACTAGTTTGTTCTCTGTATCTGTGAGTCTGTTTCTTTTTTGTTATAATCACTAGTTTGTTGTACTTTTTAGATTCCACATATTATCACTGTAGTGATATCATACGGTATTTGTCTTTCTCTTCCTTTCTTCACTTAGTATGATAATCTCTAGGTCCATTCATGTTGCTACAAATGGCATTATTTCATTCATTTCATGGCTGAGTAATATTCCATTGTGTGTATGTGTGTGTAACACAACTTCTTTATCCATTCATCTGCTGAAGGACAATAAGTGTAATCTTATTGAAAGCATATCAAATGGTGGGTACCTTTAGCCATATATAGAACCAACAATACAACTCAACTAAATTGTTGGCCACGTAAACAGCTATGGCCAAGTTTGTAAATGCGTGGGCAACAGCAACTGCATCATGACCACCGCCTGGCAGATGGCACCTGAGAGAGGCTCTCCATTCTAATATGCATCCCAATTTTAGAAATGGTTAAATATGGGGGATGGGTAGAGGGGATCTCTTCGAACACCTGAAATACTGTAGCTGCTGTAGGTCCCCTTCCAGCCTGAGAAAATCTTTATTTCCCATAGCCTGTTTCTGACCACCTTGTTCAGGTGATTAATTCACTCATTCATTAAAAAATTTTTATTGAGTACTACTAACTTCCAGGTACTGGGCTACGTTCAAGGGATACAGCAATTAACAAAGGAGACAAAGTCTCTGAACTCATGGAGTTTCCAGTCCAGAGGAGAAGGACAGACAATCAAATAAATGCAAAATATGCTAGCTGGTGATGAGATCTCTGGAGGGATAGAAAAGGCAAACAATCCTGGGGTGCAGGCAGGGGTAGGAGTCTGGGGGTGGCTGTTATTTTGTTTAGAGTGATCAGTGAATAAAGGCCTCTCAGATCAAGTAGGCATTTGAACAAAGTTCTGAAGAAAGGGAAGAACTGGGTTCCAAGGAGATCTAGGCAACAAATGAGGGGGTAAGGCAGAGGAGAGAACTTGTGCAGGGGCGCTGAGGTAGGATTATACCTGGTCAGTTACAGGGACAGCTAAGAGGCCAGTGTCACTACAGTAGAATGGGCAAGGGAGAAAGAAGGAGATGACACAGATTCAGTTGGGCAGGGATGGGGGGAGCAGATCACATAGAGCTTTCAAGGACATTATCTTTCAAGGACCATGGTCTTTACTCTGAGAAAAATAAAAACCATATGAGGCTTTTGATCAGGAGAGTGGAACAATCTAAAAGGGCACCCCCTGGGGCATGAGTGGAACAGAGCGCCTAGTTGATTAATTCAGATGAGATGTCAGTGGCTTGGCCTGGGTGGTTATCAGTGGAGATAATGATGACTGGTCAGATTCTGGATATATTTTAAAGGAAGAGCAGATAGGATTTGCTGATGGGGGATATAAGCTAAAGAGAGGCGTCAATGGCTACTCCAGGGTTTCTGGTCTGGGCAATTGAAAGAATGAAACTGCCATTTCCCAAAAAGGGGCAAGCTAGGTATGGCAGGGGTAGGGAGGTATGCAGAGGGGGATGAAGAGTTGGATTTTAGACATGCTAGGTTTGGGGTGCCAATTAGACATCCAAGCAGAGAAAAAGTTGAAACTGAGCAGAGAGTTCCAAGATGAAATCATTAGCATTTAAGTGGTATTTAAAGCCAAGAGATTAATTTGACTTTGTGAGAGAGGACAGACACAGAAGTGGTAGGAGGACAGAGGCACTTGAATAAGAAGAGGTTGGGGTGACGCCAGGAGGAATCAGCAAAGACTGGCAAGGAGCACCCTCTGGGAAGGCAGAGTATCAAGTGTGGCATCAAGGAAGCCAAGGGAAGGAAATGATTTCCAGGAAGATGGCAGGAGCAGCTGGGTCAACTCCTGCTGGCAGGCTGAATAAAATAAGGACTGGGGACTCAACAATGAATTTGAAATGTGGAGGTCCTGGGCACTCTTGATGGGAACCATTTGGGGTGGTAGTGGGTGGGGACACAAAGCTTAACTGGAGTGAAGACAATGGAGCATGGGAGGAGAAGTGTTCGCAGCAGAAAACAGAGACAACACTTTCAAAGAGAAATGGCGGGAGGGAGGGAGACGCAAGAGGGAAGAGACATAGGGATATATGTATATGTATAACTGATTCACTTTGTCATAAAGCAGAAACTAACATCATTGTAAAGCAATTATACTCCAATAAAGATGTTAAAAAAAAAAAAAAGAGAGAGAAATGCACGGGGGGCGGGAGGGGGGGGGGGGGGGGGGGAGAAATGGATGATGCTAGGGAACCCACGGTAATTGCAGGAGCCTCAATTAGGAGACAGATTGATGGGACCCAGTGTGCCATGGAGAGGTTAGCCTTTGGTGAGGCAGTACAGGAAAACAACCCCATGAGCAGCCATGGAGGTATGCCAATAGGTCCAGAGGCAGGAATGTGTGGAAGGTCTAATTTCTAGTGTCGTACGACTAAGAACTTCTCTTTAGACATGGATTAGTTTGTTCTCCTTTGGGACTTTTTGTTGTTGCTCTTGCCACATTGGATCTAGTAAGCCCATAGCCCCAATCCAAAATTTTTTTTAAGTGACTAAAGAAACAGAAGCTTTAGAAAGGAAACAGAGACTTTGTTGTTGTCGATGTCACCCAGAGTGATCTGTGGCTATATACTGGAATACCTGGCAAACGTTAAACCACAAACATTAAATAGAACTGTGAATGATAAATGGCGTTTGCTTTTTGTTTACACAGCTAAGAAACACAATGAACTCGAAGCAAAGTACATCAGTACCAAATAATAATGCAAAGGCACTACAGCAACTATAATATCAGTATCTTTTGTATATGAGTCACATTGTTTGAAAACACCCAACTACATGGTTTATACAGATCCATCACCTGGAGTCGTGAGACAAACTTCAGATGGAGTGTCTCTCTAGCAGCGACACTGATCACCCCAATCAGAGGCACTCCCTGTGTAGCATCTCTCAGAAGCTGACAAGTTGGTAGTCATCAGGTAGAGTCTATCTGTGGCCACAGAACTGAGGCTGACCAAGTTCTTGGTAATGGAAGACATCAAGCCCAACCATTGAGCTTCCTGAGCTCTAGACAAATTAGTTATCTGTAAATGACATTAAAATTTATTGCAAAAAAAGCTGTGCGTCAGGTAGTGGCTGTGAAAAGCAGCACCAAAATTCCATATCAATGACAAAAAAAAATTCAGTTGGTCTACCTGAGTCAACTAACTCTAGAGGCAGACAGCAGAGTGAGGTTAAGAGCACAGACTGGGGAGCCATACTGCCCGGGGCCAAGTCCAGGCTCCACCATTAACAAACTGTGTAACTTTGGGCAACTAGTTGAACATCTTTATGCCTGTTTTCTTGTCTGTAAAATGAAGGGAACCAATAGTACCTACTTCATAGCGTTACTGGGAGGGTAGAGTGAATTGCTCTATGCAATAATTATTATAAAGTCAAAATCTCCATCTTGGAATTTAAAACTGATCACAAAAAAAATTACATAGAATTAGCATGAGAACCCTCTTGGGAATTTGCAAAACCAGGGACATCAACTGTATTCCAAAATTTGAGGACGATAAATAATGTACTCAGCAAAAATAATTTTTAAACTGTTTTAATGTGAAAACATAGACCTCTAGTGAAGATTAAAATACAATCTTCACATTTTAGGATAAGGCAGAGACTTAATAAATTCTATGTCTGCTCGCCTCAGGGCCTTTCATCCTCACACGCTCTGAGTTTAGTATTCTCTTCTGAAACTTAAGGGGAACACTGGCGTAAAACCTCGTCTGAGTCACAGGGGAGAGCTACAGCCTATGGGGGGATCGTGTTGTGAGGGCTCCACCATATTTAATCCCTAACATTAGATAAAACAGACCTAGAAAAGTTCAGTGACTGCTAAAGATTAAATAAATAGCAAGTGGTGAGGTTAACAAATCAGGGTTCCCAACTGCCAGTTCAGTCATCCTTCCACCTTGCCCTGGGATGTAGGATCTCCCCTAAAGGGTACTTATTTGCCCAGTGACTGGTGCCATGTTGTAAATAAGTGTTTTCTGCGGGAGAGTCTGGGAATCCCCCCGGGTATTTCTGAGAGGACTGTGGTCTCCACCCTGAACGCTGTCAAAGCGCCCATCCCTCCCTACCTCCCACATCAGGTGGCTTGAGGCTCCCGGGTATGTTCCAGCCAGGCCTGTCAACACCTGTCCCTTACCTTTAGCCTGAGACTTAAAGAGACAGAACACAATGGATGAGGGAAATAAAGAGAGGATGGTATACACAGATTCCATTTTCAAAACTACATACATTTTAAGAGGAGCAAAGGAATGTGTGTGCCTTCAGAAGGAGAGGGGTGTCAGGGTATTAAAATTTTAATTTGGACCATCTATAAACTCTATGCTCTGACAATCTGTAAATGAAATATTGATTTGCTTGTGCAACAAGTATTTATTTTTGACTATGTGCAGTCCCAAGCTGGGCTCTGGGACTGTAGAACCGTATAGGACAGAGACCCTGTCCTCCAGAATTCAAGATGCAACTGTAGAGACCAGGTACGCAGGTTAGGAAAGATAATGAATACTATGAAGTAACAGGTAGCCTCTAAATGAATGAAGAAGACAATACCTTAAGCTTTGGAATGCTTTCTTCAAAGGAAATTCACAAGAAATGTAAAACAGATCAAAGCAAGTGATCTGGCAGAAGCTAGAAAGCGGCTCTGTTCCCTGATGCCCACCCTCAACCTTGAACCCTGCCGGTGCCCAGCCTTCAGAGCTCTAGAGAAGGCGAGGCAGGGTATGCTTTCAAAGGCGAGCAGCACCAATGAGCAGGTAGGAAAGGGCTAACTAGGTAGGAAGAATTGCAAAGACACGGGTGTGGAGGCAGAAACAGTGCCACAAGTGTATTTAGGGAAGAAAAAAAGAACACAACTGTCAGGAATGGAGGCTTCGTGGACTGGAGGGTTAGAAAAAGCTGGCGCCATGATTTCACCTTTCTGACTTATATTCGAGTCCTGAAGAGCACTCAGCAGCCATGCAGCTAGTAAGCTGTGCAGCGGTGGCTTGGGCAGGGATGGATGAAGGGCATAACTCAAAGAGCATCACCCAAATGGCAGGGAGAGCAGCGCGAGCCACACTTCCCATCCCAACTAAGAAGCCGGGCTTCTTGTCCCGGCTCTCACCCAAGCCTCCCCATCCCACAGCATGATCCCTGTGAAAAGGCGGGACATGACTACAGGGGATCCCAACCAAGATGCCCCCTGGGGGTAAAGTATCAAAAACAAGTGAGAGGCGGAGGCCACGGCAGGTTGTAGAACATGTGCCTCTGCTTACCATGGCAGGCATTTCCCCCTCCATCCCCCAACTTCCCTGACTTTTACCATGCTGGGATATAGGTCCAGGGGGCCAAATCTCCCCGTTTTTCAAGAGAAATAAACATTGCAGCGTTTATAACACTGCGTGTGCCAAAGAGGTAGGTACACTGTGTGTATGCACAGGCCATGGTGCATTCTTACATTAGAAGAGGAGTCTGAATCTGTCTTGCCTACTGCAGTGGCCTCAGCATCTTGCCCAGATTAGGCAGCAAATTGTAACCCAACTTCTTTTGTCTCTCCTCCATTAGAGAAACACCGCAGCTTAGGGGAAGTATATGGGGTAGCAGGTTCTAAGTAAAGGGAAATCTACGGATAAATTATTCACAAGTCACTATTAACAGTGCCAGCGTGACTGGATTTGCCCTCTACACCTCAATTCTTCAAGCTCTTTTGTTGTGCTGTTATGATTACCTCAATCTCAATCTAATTCTTTCCTTCCTCTTTTCCCTTCTCTCCCTCTTCCAAGATTTCACTCGCGGTTTTACGAAGAAAATAAATCAAAATCACTACGTAAATGGGGAGTGTATGTGCAGTCCCATATGAGGGTGGCAGGTGGCGCTACATCTATTTCCAGCCTCAGAAGACAGCTAAGACCTGGGCTGCGAGTCTCCGCTCTTCAAAGCCCTGGTCCTCGCCGGAGAACAAGAAGGGATGTATGTGTACTCATGGGGTTGCTAGGAACATCTTTGGAGCTCTTATATTGAAATTTATTTCCGGTGTTTTTGAGATATCCCAAGTCTCTCCCCTCAGTAGCTCTCATTGGGACTTTACAGAAAGTCAAGTGTAAGACCTGATGACCAGTGAGTTGCAAGACAGAGAGGGTAAAAGTTCTACCTAAGGTGTATCCTGTACATCAGACTAAAACAGCTCTTGCAAGGTAATAAGGAGATGGCTCCAGAAACCCAACCACTGAAGTGAGGCACTTAATCAGAACTTCAGGACAAAGACCAAAGTGTTCCAGAAATTCACAGCTCCTAGAAGTGCTGAGACAGAAGAAATTCTTGATCATCTTGCTGAGAGCATGCAAGACTCTGGGGATGGCACCATATTCAGCATATGAACATAAACCATTGTTCAGGGCAATGGAAGGTTTGGACCAATTTACTGATGAAAGGGGGGAAAATGGAGCTGAAGAGGATGAGTGGAGGACAGGCTTCATTGGAAAAGCCCCTTTACTGGAAGGTTTATAAGAGCCAGGTCAGGACTCACTCATCACAGCTAAGGAATTTCTATCTGCACCCCTCCTCAAATTCTCTCATCTACTGCCTTCATCTTCCACTGACCCCAGATAGCTCCTGAGCTGATCCCATACCACACGTGCCTGCCTTTGAACTTGGCCTCTGGGTATATTCAGCTCTTCCCCCGGACCTTTTAAGAGCACCAATGGTAGTCCTGGAACAAGATTTAGCGTCATCTATTTCTGCTGCCTCTTTTAAAAATATTTTTGTTGTGGAAACTCTTAAAAGCATCTCCAAAAGTAAAGAGAATAGTATAATGACTCCTACATGTCTTTAATTGTCTGCAAAGGTTATTTTTGCCAAGCTTATTTCATCTATCCCCATCCACCACTGTTTTTTCTCCCTCATTTTAAAAGTTAATAAAATTGATGTTAAAGAGCAAGTGCCTCACTCAGAGCTGCCTTGTTAAAAGCAGATATAAGATTATAACTTGGCCAGATTTTTTTTAAAAAATTGTAAAAGTTTCTTTTGAAAGATTAAAACTAAGGGAAGACAAAATATAAAAGACCCTCCCTGAGTGAAAGTCACATACCACCCTTTTCAGTAGATTCTCTGACCTCAGGAAGTTAAAAAGATCAGCTGGAAGATAGATAAGCAATACAATATGTAAATCTTTTCAGGCCAAGAGATGTATTTTTAAAATATGACTTTAAATGGTTAGGTTGTTTTGTATTTTCCTGTGGAGTTTAAATTATTAGCAGACGAAAGGTTAACGTTCAGGGAACCACAACAACAAAAATCTGTATGTCTACCGTTTGACATTTTTTAAAAAGGTAATATGGGGGAAAATCTTTATTTTTTAAATTGAAATTCCATGTCTATAATTGAGAAGATAGCTCCATTTGTGTGTTATTTATACCCATATACAGCTCTCTTTTTTTGGTAGAGATGGTGGTGGCATCTTTGTAAAATATAATTTTAAGAGGGCAGAGATCATTTCCTTTTCAGGTAACTAAAGCACACTTCCTAATTAAAACTGAGAAGCAGAACAGCTTGTCTTCTCCTAGGACTATGAGAAAATGTTTTATTTTATAAAATCAGCAGCCTAGATTGTCGTGTCTGCTGTTCCTTCCATCTGCCCTTTCAGTTCTAAGCTAAACCCCATCCCTTCTCTCTCTCTGTCTCTGTCTCTGTCTCTGTCTCTCTCTCTCCCTCGACTACATCCCCAGTGCCTAAAGAACTCACATTTGCTAGGCACCCAAAATATTTCGGATATGAAGCACCGTTGGTTTATTTTACAAACCTTACCTTTCTCAGCTTTCCAGCTCTCTTGTCCCAGCTGTATTCCATTTTTTCATTGATTTCAGTGTTTTGACATTTAAAACAGTGGTAAGTACTCCAAAATGTCTAAGAATGACTTCTCGCGCCAGATACTGTGCGTTTGTTACCTTTTACAAATCTATGGCCACTTGGAATGCTGAAAAAGGGAATCTGTTTGGATGGCAGGTGGGAGCACAGGACTTCTGAATTGCTGAAGCCTTGAAACTCAATCTCTGAGTCTCCAGGTACAAGCGAAACATTTAAAAATAGAATTTAAGTGTTTTATTAACAAGAACCACATATTTACTGCCAGTCGATGCTAACAAAGCCGTATCGTTACAGTGCATTATATTTTGACTTGGCGACCCTACTATTTTTGACACTTAGTAACAATCTGAACAATGCCGATACACTGTAGCACTCCACAGTACACCCGCGGTGGATGATGGTATCTGAAGCTCAGGGGCAATGTAACAGTAGCCTCTAAATACCCTGGACAAAAGAATACTTCATGCAGAATGGCTGCCAGCTGATTATTACCTCCATGATGGAAAGATCAAGTGCAAGTGGAAGAAGCCAAAATTATGCTATGAGAAATTCAGGATGGAGAAGAAGAAGTGTATCCTGAAAGTGAAAACCTAAAAAATAATGGACCCCAGGTAGATAAACAACAAGGACCTACTGTACAGCACAGGGAACTATACTCAATATTTTGTAATAACCTATATGGGAAAAGAATGTGAAAAAATATATGTAATATATATATTATATATATATGAAACTGAATCACTTTGCTGTACACCTGAAACTAACACAACATTGTAAATCAACTACACTTCAATACAAAAATAAATTAATAGATAAATAATGGCCCCAGAAATCACATGTAAATCCTTTTCATTAGTAAGCTATAGTTTCCACTCCTTGAGATGTCTAGAAATAATATTTAGATTTAACTCCTTGCTAAGGTGGGTGCATCAGGCTAACATTTGTTCCACACATCTCAGTGAGGCAGGGAGAACACTGGGTTTAATCTCTTTTCTATGTTCATTTTAAGTTATGTTGCTCAACACCTGCATTGTTGACATTTGGGGCCAGACCATTCATCGTTGTTGATGGTGGCGGGGGTGGGGGGTGGGGGGCTGTCCTGTGCATTGTAGGATGTTTAGCAACATCCCTGGTGTCAACCCACTGGAGGCCAATAGCATCTCCACTCCCCAGTTGGAACAACAAAAAAAACCCACTCCAGACATTGCCAAATGTCCCTAAGGTGCAAAGTTATTCTCAGTTGAGAACCACTGTTTTAAGTCCCCAAACACACCCAAGTGTCTAGCCTCTCCTCCTTCTTCGCAGCCCCTATCCAACAAAGGCCAAACTTACCAACCTATGCATTGATTTTCTTTCAAAACTATAAATTTACCTCAATGAATAGTTGTGAAAATTAAAGGAAACCATAAGGAGAATGGATGGCCTGCTTTCAGGAGGGCACACAACTGGCGCTCAAAAAAAAATGTTGAGGGTTTCCCTGGTGGCGCAGTGGTTGAGAGTCCGCCTGCCGATGCAGGGGACATGGGTTCGTGCCCCGGTCTGGGAAGATCCCACATGCCGCGGAGCGACTAGGCCTGTGAGCCACGGCCGCTGAGCCTGCGCGTCCGGAGCCTGTGCTCCGCAACGGGAGAGGCCACAACAGTGAGAGGCCCGCGTATCGCAAAAAAAAAAAAAAAAAAAAAAAAAAAAATGTTGGTTCCCACTATCCCTTTCTGTTAAAAAATTTGTAGCTTCTAAATCAGACACCTGTCCGTTTCAAAGGCAAGCTCACATATTTTGAATATGGCATTACATTCAAAATAACATAACTCAAGATTATGATTTCTCCTATCTTGCAAGTCTTAATTTTTAGGAAGAACACCGGAACTAAGGAAATACTTAGCACTTTAAAGGAAATACGTTTTACACTTCAATGAATTCTTGCCAGGAGGCATGGTCTTAAAAACCCAGTATCTTCACCATGATACCTAACAATAACAGCCCAAGGTACTTCCAGCCTCCCACCCAAGTTTCTATGGTGATACTTGAATTCAAAGGGTTTGAATTCAAACTACCCGGTAATCTAAAGAAAACCCCTTGCCTCATTCCTCAAAGCAGTTTTAAATAATTTGTTAGGGGAGGGACAAGATTCATACTTTATACTTTTTAATACAAATTTTTTTCCTAAATTAAGACATTAATTTTCAAGTGAGACCTCCACAAATCCTAATGGGCTGAGGATAAGGATTCTGACCAATTTTCTAAGACCAATTTTATTTTGGACAATCAGGAAATACTAGACATTGTTCGACTAGAGGCCAGAGTTTAAGCTTTTGCCACGTAGCTGAAAAATCATCAGCAAAATGATTAATCACAGCTGAAACCTGACATATACTCTCCCATGTTCCTTAGGTACAATACATTCCAGCGATTAAAAATACATTCCATTTCCTCTAAGTGCACATTCAATCTGTCAAACTGGATGACAACGCCATCAAGCTGCTGAAATCCTGAAACCCAGCCTGCTAAACATCCTGAATAGACCTTTTCCAAAGAAAAGTTACGAGAAATGTATGTATCCTTTTCAGATGTGAAAACGTCTTAAAATTACATAAGAGGGATTTCAAAATAACACCCTAATAAACTGCTTAACATGAAGAGCATTTCAAGTTTCCAGCTACTTATAATTTCCGTATTCATTGTCAATGGTACTCAAATAAAAGTTTTCCTTGTGCTCCTAAGAATGCTGAAGGGTTTCAGATCCCTTTAGCAGACATAGGCATAAACCCTTGCAAACCGTGGGTTGTATCTTTAAAAGGTGTCAAAGGAAAAGCAGATGAAATGCTGTAATCTCCACCCACTGTCACTTAAGACATAGCAACCCACGCGCTCCACACGCCCAGCCAGCATCCTGCATCCACCCTTTCTTTCAAGCCCACTGCATTAGACCATGGAAACTCAGGATGTGTGGCCACAGCGGCCCCTGCTCTGGCTCCAGCTGGCCCACCACGTGGCGTGGCCGTGACCTTAGTCACACTTCCCCCTAACATCCTGTGAGTGGGCTCAAGCTGGAGCCAGACCTTCCCACTGCGCTGCCAGCCCTGCTCCTGGAAATGACAAACCCCCACTGCCTAAAACATTCCATTCTCCCTACCCCTCCTGAACAACGGGCCTTTGAACATCATTCACCACCTTGGTAATACCTTTAACCATTTAGCTATCGAGGGAGGTATTTACAACTTCACTTCCAATTTTCATAGACGCTTGTTCTCGGATTTTTTTTTTTTTTTTCCTGCAGTACGTGGGCCTCTCACTGTTGTGGCCTCTCCCGTTGCGGAGCACAGGCTCCGGACGCACAGGCTCAGCGGCCACGGCTCACGGGCCCAGCCGCTCCGCGGCATGTGGGATCTTCCCGGACCGGGGCACGAACCCGTGTCCCCTGCATCGGCTGGCGGACTCTCAACCACTGCGCCACGAGGGAAGCCCTGTTCTCAGATTTTTAACTCAACTATTTGAACTATTAGCACAATAATCACTCTCCAGGAGTTATTAGCCCAGTTAACACTCAGAATCTAAACAGGGCACTGAAAAATCTGCACGACAAAGCTCTCCTCATTCAAGAAGTATTTCATTTACTAGAGAGGGTGCTTGCTGGATTCAGATGTACAGAAGCACTATCTTCCTGGTCTTTTTCTAGTTGGACTAAAAGGATTTCAGAAAGCTCTGACTTGTATGTATAACTCTCGTGTTTGAAAAAGAACTTTCATTGTAATAGATAGGTCAGTGAGAAAAAACACTCCCCCGTTTAATTTTAGTTGTAGAGTCGAGAAGGAAGCAAGTTTTGTTTCATCAGATGACAGAAATAATGCTACTGACTGGCAGTATTAATCCCACCTTCCTCCTAAAATGAGCATCTGGGTCCTAAAGATGGTTCTTCAAGCAAAGATGTGAAGATGGTTTTTCAAGCAAAGAGTAACACTAAGGAGACAGTTCGTGTATCCATTGTTTACATTCATACTATTCCACATACTCAAAAACAGACATAGGGCTTCCCTGGTGGCGCAGTGGTTGAGAGTCCGCCTGCCGATGCAGGAGACACGGGTTCGTGCCCCGGTCCGGGAGGATCCCACGTGCTGCAGAGCGGCTGGGGCCGTGAGCCATGACCGCTGAGCCTGCACGTGTGCTCCGCAGCGGGAGAGGCCGCAGCGGTGAGAGGCCCGCGTACCACAAAAACAAACAAACAAACAAAAAAACAGACATAGAGCTTCCAGGTCTGCATAAGATGGAGTGAGCACACTCCACCCTGTCTTTCCCAGTAAACACAAACTATAAAACCTGGAAAGGCGGTCTGGAGCAGCTCTTTGAGGACTGAAAAGTAAACAGTAACAGGCAAATTAGGAATGACCAGAACTCAAAATACCAGCAAACTGCCCGTGAGTTTACCATGACTTTTTCTTCCAGTATGCCCCAAGCCTGAACTCAACACATTGCCAGCAGGCATTGGGCACTGACAGAGAGAGAGCCAGGACATGTCCTGTAGCTCTGGCCCAGGAAGCAGGACAGAAAACTCCTGATACTCAAGAGAGCGGGGGCCCCCCCTCTGTTCTCTCAAGCCACAGCCTCCAAGTGGCAAGAGCAGCCTGCGGCAACAGGAGCCTGCAGGACCAGAACTCTGGAGGGGGAGAACGTCCCTCTGGGTTCAGCAGAACTATGGCCAAGAGGATGGGGCCAAACCCCACGATTTTTTTTCTCTCTGTTTTTCTCTACTGCTTGGCATTGGGGACGTGGGCACGGTTGTGTAAGTACGCAGCAGAGCAGGATAAGGAAATCCCAAGCTTTCTGGCTAAATAACCAAAAAAACAGAAGCCCCGTGGAATTGGAAAGTATCGGAAAACAACAGGTCCTACTGTATAGCACAGGGAACTATATTCAATCTCCTGTGATCACCCATAATGGAAAAAAGTATGAAAAATAATGTGTATATATATATATATATATATGTATATATATATATATATATATATATATGTAACTGAATCACTTTGCTGTACAGCAGAAATTAACACAACATTGTAAACCAACTATACTTGAATCAAATAAATTGTTTTAAAAAGTATTGGAAAGATCACTGAGAGGGAGGAGCTCGGGAAAAGACCCCATAAATTGTTTCTGAACTCTCAGACTCACCTGCAAGCTTTACATGCATGGATCTCATCCTAAAGAGCCTACTGAAGACTTTGAGAACTGAACTGCCTGAGTCCCAGACGGGTTACTGGGGCACGTACTTATGAGACACATCCAAGTAGCACTGCCAAGGCTTGGAAAATTGAACTGACATTGGGACCACACCTCACAGAAGGTGGGTTAGAACCTAACCAAGTCAGCTGTCTGCTAAAACAAAAATAGCAACGTTCTTCGTGGGCTTTCAACAAGATGCAGAGTTTCATAACATAATATTCAAAATGTGCTGGATAAAATCCAAAATTACTCAGCATGGGAAAAGACTATCAACAGGTGCCAATGTCGAGATGACAGAGATGTTTGAACTATCTGACAAAGACTTTAAAGCAGCTATGACAAAAGTGCTCCAGCAACCAATCTTGCAATCTTGAAACCTACAGAAGAATACAAAGTCTGAGCAAAGACAGAAAATGTATAAAGGGGAACTGCTGCAAATTTTAGAACGGAAAAATATAACTGAAATAAAAACTCACTGGATGGGCTCAATGCAGCAGGGAGATAAGAGTCTGAACTTAAAGATGAAACCATAGAAATTAGCCAGTCTGAACAACAAAGAGAAAACAAACAAAAACAAAGAGAAAAAAAGTTTTAAAAACAAAACCACAGCGCCCCAGGGATGTGGGGGACAAGAACAGAAGTCTTCCATTTGTGTCATGGGAGTCCCAGAAAGAGGAGAAAAAATGTAGTGCAGGAAGAAAATCTAACAATATAATAGCTGAAAACTTCCTAAATTTCTCAAGAGACATAAATCTATACATTCATAAAGCTACCCTTTAGGAATGAAGGTGAAATACAGATATCTTCAGCTGAAGGAAAACTAAGAACATTCATTGGCGGCTGACTTCCTCTAAGATAACAGCTAAAGAAAGCTCAAAGGGAAATGATACCACAAGGAGCATGAGGGATGAAGAGAGAGCAAGAGAAATGGTAGATATATGGGTAAATATAAAACACTACACTTCTCCTCTTGAGTTCTTTGTTGAAAGCAAAAATTATAACATTGCCTATGGGGTTTTCAAAGTATGCCAATGTAATAGATCAGATGAAGTAACAAAAGAAGGGAGGATAAAGGGACCTATATGGTGGTAAGATTTCTACAGTCCTCTTAAAGTGGTAAGCTGTTGATTCTAAATTGACAGTGAAGTATATACATCTCAATTCCTAGAGCAGGGACTAAAAAATGATACAAAAAGATACACAAGAGATCAAGTAAAATAAAACACTAAGAAATATTCAAATAACTCAAAAGAAGGCAGAATACAGAAAACAGACACCTGAAAATAGAGGGAACAAACAGAAAACAATAATGAAATGATAGGCATAAATCCAACATCAATAATAACTATGTTAAACTCAAACGGTCTAAAATAAACATGAATGAAAAGACAAAGACTACGAGAATGAATAAACAATATGAACCATATGCTAACAAAAACATCACTTGAAATATAATACTATCGGGTAGATAGGTTAAAAGTAAAAGGATAGAAAGAGGTATACCGTGAAAACACTTCAAAAGGAAGCTGAAGTGGCTTTATACAGACAAAACAGACTTCAAAACAAGGACAACTGCCAGGGACAAAGAAGGACGCTACATAAAAGGGTCCATTTGCCAAGAAAACGTGACAATTCCAAATGCCAAATGCATTTGTACCTAGCCACAGACTTTCAAAACACATGAAGCCAAAACTGACAGAACTCAAAGGAGAAATAGGTAAACCTAAAGTTATCGTCGGAAGCTTCAACACTCCTCTCAGTACTATGTGGAAATTGTAGACGGAAAATACCACCAACCAACTGAATCTCATATTTGTAAGACATTCTAACCAACAAAAGCAGAATACACATTCTTTTAAAGCACACGTAAAACATTCATGAGGATAGACCATACCCTGAAGTATAAAACTTTAACAAATTTCAAAGAATTGAAATAATGCAAAATGTGTCATCTGATCGTAATGAAATTAAACTAGAAATCAACAGCAAAGAGAGAAGATAAAAATTTCCAAACACTTGGAAATTATATAACACATTGTACTTCTAAATAATGTATGGGTCAAAGGGGAAAGTCTCAAGAGAAAAAAATTGTTGAATTGAACACAATGAAAATACAACATATCAAAATGTGTGTGATGCAGCTAATACAGTGCTTATAGGGAAATTTATAACAAATATTTATAATAGAAAAAGGAGAGAGGTCTCTAACCAATAATCTAAGCTTCCACATGCAGAAACTAGAAAATGAAGAGCAAAATATACCCAAAGCAAGGAAGGAAATAACAAAGATAAGAGCTGAAATAAATGAAATTGAAAGCAAAACAAGAAAGAAAAGAAAAGAAAGAAAATCAATGTAAACAAACACTGGTTATTTGAAAATATCAATACAATTGGTAAGCCTGTAGCAAGACTGACAAAGAAAAAAAAAAAGGAGAGAAAAAACACAGCTTACTAATATCAGGAGTGAAAGAGGGAACATAACTTACAGTTCCCACTGACATTAAAAGGATAATAAGGGAATATTATGAACAACTCTATGCATATAAATTTGATAATTAAAATTGCTAATATTTTTTATGATTTTTAAAACCTACGTTCTTGAGGTATATTGGTCTGTGGTTTTGTCTTTGTTGTTTTTTCTTTTTACCATCTTTGAGAGTGATGCTGGCCTTATAAAATAAATTGGGAACTTTTCCCTCTCCTGAAAGATACTGTCTAAAATTGGTGTTATGTCTTCCTCAAATGTTTGTTAGAATTTACCAGCAGAACCACCTGGGCCTGGAGATTTCTTATTCAGAAGATTTTAAACTATGAATTCAGTTTTATTAATGATTATAGAACTACTCAGGTTATTGATTTCATCTCAGATAAGTTTTGGTAGGTTGTAGTTGAGAATCGCTGTTGTAAGTTCTTGTTGAATTCTCAAGTTTGATTCCCCTTGGATTAAAGAAGAGACCATTTGATCCAGGATTTTCCAGATTGTCACAGAGAGGTTTCCAATCTTCTTGGCAGTAAATCAGATAGTGGTAGGGGGAGGGGGGAAGGGGGAGTTTACAGGGGGATCAGAGGAGAGTGTTGATAGGGTGAATTTCAGGCTCCTATCTTCTGAGACTGACCTGTCACACACCTCTGTAGTTACTACAGTCATCTGAATCCCTATTACCTGGCCAGGGCGGAGGATTTGAAATGTTACAGTGTCTCCACCACCCCCGCTCCCCACCACCAGAGCAACTGCCCTCTGAACCACCTCCTGGGATTCCTCCATCTTACCAGCAGCAAATACATACCCATGCACAGGTTAAGGGCTGACATGGCTTCTGCCCACACATAACCAGCAGTCTTTTTAATTCGTTTATTATTTTGAAGAGAATTGAGCTGCTATAGAAAAAGTGTGGAAAACACTGCCCCCAGATGTCCCAAAGGAGGTGACTCGGGTTCTGGCCTGGGCTCCTGGGGAAGGCCTGGGCCAGCTCTTCGCAGCCCAAGGCAGGGCACTTCAATAGTCATCCTGCGTTTGGAAACAAAGTCGTGGCATCCAACTGACTGGCTGCAATTCTTCCTCCATTTAGTCAGACTCACAAACTGAGATTCATAAAGCTGAAAGCAACCTCATGAATCCCCCTGTCTATGACCTTATTTCACAGATGAAGAAACTGTGGTCCAGTTATGGGTACTAGCTGGCCCAAGGTCGCCTACCTTGTTGAGGCAAAACTGGGACTGGAGCCCACATTCCAAGGGCCCAGCACAGTGTTCTTTACCCTACACGTAAAAACAAGTTTTGACTGGACAGCTACTATATATATATGAGGCAGTGTGACAACAGTTCCTGTCATCGTGGAATTGAACTTCAGTGGGGAATATAGACATTCAACAATTGCCCAGATAACTAAAATGGAAATGTGTAGTAAACCACTAAGGGGCAATGCAAGGAGTGTAAATATCAATATATTGCCTTGGGACTTCCCTGGTGGTCCAGTGGCTAAGACTCCATGCTCCCAATGCCGGGGGCCCGGGTTCAATCCCTGGTCGGGGAACTAGATCCCACATGCCACAACTAAGAGTTCACACGCCACGACTAAAGATCCCACATGCTGCAACACAGATCCCGCGTGCTACAACTAAGACCCGACGCAACCAAATAAATAAATAATATTTTTCAAAAAAATACATTGCCTTAAAATTTTTTCCCAAAATACAACCCACCACCACCATCAGCACCACAGTCATGGTGATTCCAATGGAAAAGTTTCGCCTTGGAAAATTGGGGAATTATCATATGTGATCTTTCAGTGATGAAGTGAAACTGCATGTTTAAGTCTGCCACCCAGAGGGTGCTTTTCCCCATCTGAAGCACAATCTTAGACAGGTAAATGGAGAAGAATGTCACATTTATTATACTAAGGAGCTAGACAAAAAGACAGACATTGAAAGGAATAATGATTCTAGCCACGAGTCCTTTCTTGGACCAGGATGAAAGAGCCACTGTAAGGTGACTCAAGCCAAGCATCATGACCCAGATGCTGCTGGTGAGGTAGCACCGCAGCCACAAAGGCCCTGAAGCAGGCTCCAATCACCAGCATGACATACTCCAGAGAGCGGGAGCCCTCTGCTGAGTAAACTGGATAGTTCTGCAAGCAGAGAATGAATGAATGTAGGAATCTGTTTCAACAGCTTGCTAGTGAAGAAAGAGCATGATGAAACATGCACAGATAAAGCTCTCAGAGTCTGATCAATGTTAACATTTTATATGGGAAACTTCTATGAAAGTTTGACAAGTTACTCTTTTGGGAGATGTTTCCCCCACAACTTGCACTCTCATGATGGGAGCATTTAAAGGGTCTCTGATTTTCCCCTCTACTTTCAAGGGATAAACAAAATCGTGGAATCTGAGACTTGAGGTGACAGTGGCCATCACTGAAGCTTTGCACGTAGTAAGTTACCACATGAGAGAGTTGAATAAAACAGACTCAAGTCTGTAGCCCGTGAACTGAGAATTCTATTGTATCAGGAGGTCAGGCTCTTTAAACCATAATGATAATGACTGAAATCGGTATGCAATTCTACATGAAATATAGAGCCTTCTGGAAGAAAAAACAAGGTCAAGTCACCTACGAGGTGGCTGAGAAAACTCCTAAAAGAGATGTTTCCAGAGTCTTCTAAACTACATTGTGAAGTGAGGTAAACGGAACACATAGTTTCGGACAGAAAAGCAGGAGTAACTGTCAGAGACTGTCACCAGAATGGATAGGATTCAGGCCACAGTTGCACCAAACAGGTGTCTGACCACCCACCTGGGCTCTCTGCTCATCATTTCAAAACTCTAAAGGTGCTTATTTTGGTTAAAGGTATAGAATTTAAGATTTTTTTTTAAACGTCTACTGTACTCAGCTTAAAATTCAGATTCATACCTGCCAACTGTGCTTGGGCACAAATAATGAATCATCATCACAATAAGCTGTAAAAGTGCAAAGCGGCAAGTAACACAAAGGCCTAATGGAACCTCCGTCCTTGGAAGTTAATAGAATGGCTTAGTTCACATGTCCCTCAGACCCTCAGGAGCCGGCAAAGTAACCTCAGAAGTACCCTGTTACTTCAGTAATTCTGTGAGTCAGTGGAAAAATGACAAAGACTAATCTTGGGCTCTGTGTCTCAAAGCCTTGATAGAAGAAAGGACAAGATGAAATACGCACAAAACTTCTCATTGTATCTCAGGGCTTGACAAAAATAACACTTACTTTTATACATGTTCACTGCTGTATCCAGAGCACCTACTACAGAGTCTGGCATATAGTGGGACCTCAAAAAGTGTTTTTTGGAATAAACAGACAATCTCATTCTTAGACAAAAATTCCGCCAAACTACAAATATATGCACTGAAAAGTCACTATTTTGTTATTCACAGTGATATACAAGGAAGGGAAGAAATAGCAAACCGAACATCCATTTTGTTATTTTTTTCTTGGTATGGTTTGGTGAAATCAGAGAAGTGAAGATAATGCATACCTTTTATTGTTTACTAGGTATGTGATTTGGGGCAAATGATTTGAATGCCTCTCTTAAGTATCTATGGCCTCATATCTAAAATAAGGCCAATAATCTCTTCCTCACAGTAAAGATTAAATGTGGTCATACTATTTCAGAGCCTGGCACACAACAGCAGTTCTAACAAATGAAGACCCATGAGACAGTATGAGAAAGCCTCTCATGTTCTTCTTTGACCTCAAGCACAGAGCCTAAGTAGAGGTGTGTATCATCCATGTCACTTTCTGAGTTTCTTCCCAAAGAAACGAGTCCATCACTCATTACAGCAAGAATTCTCTACCCTAACTGCAGAGCGGAACCCCAGGGAAGCTTTCCCATCAGGTGACCTGCTTGCTGTAACTCTCCAGTAGTGGATGAGAGGATAGAGCTGCCTGGTGAGGTCCTCTACATAGCCCTGAACCCCCAGGCCCTGTGCCCTTGAGGAGGGAGCCTAGGTACTTGGGAACAGAGGGGCCCCAGAAAGGATGCCATCAGTAGACAGGGAGCATGATGCTTGAGAGGCAGGTGACAGGCAGGCACAGCATAGGGAGCACCAGGGAAGGATGGCTGGCCCCAATTAGGAGCATACGACCTCTCCCTCAGAGAAGCAACCTTCATTTAACCAGTAAGTGAAAGGACGTTTCAAAATAACTTCTACAAGCTGTGATTTGACAGAAATTTCGAGTTAATGTATACCTAAGCTTTCCAAAAAACAGCTCTGAAATTGGCTGGTTAATTTGGCCTAAACCGTAACACATGGATTGATCTAAATGCTGCTGAAAGCTTCCATTTTAAAAGCAACATATGTATTTTTGCAATATAGGTTTAACATTTTTTTTAAAAATTCGTAAGTGATGTAATCAGAAGGTCAATACTCACCAAGCTGAGCAAAAGTATTTCTCTTCAAGAGGGCGCCAATCAAGCAGAAGCCGTTCCCATCTTTACCTCCTAGATAAGCCATATGCTATTTTAGTTCTTTATATAACTTCAAGGATGTTGCAACCTTTTGGCACTCAGTTTCTCCATCTGTTTAAAAAAAAAAGCAGGGAGGGATGGATCTAGCGAACTCTAAAACACTATGCTTCTCTTCTGAAAACAGCAATTATTGGTACTTCCCTCTAGGCTGGGAATTTTATTACTAAATATGCTTATCTTTTAAGATGTGGTTCCAGAAGAGGGACCAGAGTTTTAAAAAATAACACGATGAGTTAACACAGGCTTAAAGGAAAATTTTCTAGACACCTTGTTCATCCTAGAACAGGACAGACCACATCATCTCCTTTTTCTTTTAATCAAGTTTCTATAACCCCCATCTCCCAGATGCCAGAAACCTCTCTCATATTAGCCAAGGCCTGTCTTAAGATAGAATAAATCTACTTATAGGCTGGGAACTCTTGCTAAGTATGTGGTTGTTATAATCACGAAAGATGAGCACAGTATTGAGTCAATAGCTTACTGGGGACCCAGTGCTGCATACTAATCTCAACCCCCTTGCTTAGCCCATAGCTAGGAGTGCAAGATGCTGGCCAAAAAAAAAAAAAAAATCCAAGGCTTAAAAGAGTGCTCTCATTTAGTATTGATGATGGAAGAATCACATCTATTATTGTGATATATGCAAATTATAATCAAGTTAACATACCAGCAAAGGCCTCATTTTGTAACATTCTCGATAATAGAGGACAAGTCATAAAAACAAATATAGCCAAGAACAGCCTGTTTTAAAAAGCATGGGATATTTAGCGTACATGAAGAAAAATGGATTTTTCGTAAGTTCCAAAGCAGAGAAAACCTTAGTATTCATTAAACACTGCACAAAATCTCTCATAGGTCTTAAATTCGATAATAATGCATACTCTAAGAACCCAATGTAGCTACAGAATATTCAACATTTGTCAAGCACTGAGAACTGTACAGACTGCAAAAGCAGAGTGCTCAATCACAGAACATAAGGATTCAAAAGCACATAACAATGACCAAGCTAGGGAACAGTTTAACCGATTCATTCATTACAATGGCCCTGTTCTATAACCACTTGAAGTGTGTTTGGTTTGTAATCATACAAGTCCATTTCTTAAAAGTGGAGAACTATTATTGTAGCCAAAGGTCAACAAGCACCTGTGTTCAGAGTCCGTAAACGAAAATCCGTTAGGAAGAAGTACATTCATATTAATGTAGTGTCTGCAAAGTGAAACTTCAACTCTTGATTATTTCTAAGGGGAACATGAAGCCCTCTTTTCTCACTCCAACTCGTTTCTTTGGACCTTAACACCATGCACAAAATGTCTAACTTCTACCATTTTGAAAGGGTTCTCCTAAAAAGCACAAAGAAATTTTTAATTACAAAAGAATTAAAGAAGAAGAACCAGTAAGATTTTTTCCACTTACTATAAGAAATATATAAAGGAAGACAAAATGTTATTAAAAATGCTTGATAATAAACTCACGTTGTCAAAATAAAATGTGGAAGTTCATGAAAAAAATCACAACCTTGCTAAATATTAACATAAAAATTATCTTAATGTAGAAATTATTTCTTAAGGGTCCAGCCTCAAATGAACATAAAGAAATAAAATTTTCTACAAGTAGATACCTGAACAGGTAAATTCTTTATTTCTCTCATATTTTTCACAGTATGTTCACACAGCTCTCAAGTTTAATTCAAAAAATATAATATGATCTAGTCTATTGTATAAATGGATTCATTTGGAAAGCCTCCTTTTGTTCATAGGCGGGAAACATGCTTGCTTCCTGTATTCCAGGAGACCATACTTATATAATTAGTAGTTTTTCTAAGATTTACTTTGCATGCTTCTCATGTGATTAAGACACTGGCAGGGCCAGCCCCCGTGTGGGGTAGCAACTGAGCAGGGGCAAAATGCTCACTTGCTAGAATGTTCACAAGCCTATACTGGTAAGTCCTTGGCCTCCAGTGTTTACGACCCTGAGGCTTTGGTTAGGTTTCAAGTTTTACCAGAAAGGAATAATATAGCTAACAGCCAAAAATATATTAATAATTATGACATGCTAATTTATTTCTATCAGCAAAGAGGACACCAGGTGAGAGGAATTTTTTTTAACATCTTTATTGGAGTATAATTGCTTTACAATGGTGTGTTAGTTTCTGCTTTATAACAAAGTGAATCAGCTATACATATACATATATCCCCATATCTCCTCCCACCCTCTTTAGCCCACCCCTCTAGGTGGTCACAAAGCACCGAGCTGATCTCCCTGTGCTATGTGGCTGCTTCCCACTAGCTATCTATTTTACATTTGGTAGTGCATATACGTCCATGTCACTCTCTCACTTCGTCCCAGCTTACCCTTCCCACTCCCCGTGTCCTCAAGTCCATTCTCTATGTCTGCGTCATTATTCCTGTCCTGCCCCTAGGTTCTTCAGAACCATTTTTTTTTCTTTTTTTAGATTCCATATACATGTGTTAGTATACGGTATTTGTTTTTCTCTTTCTGACTTACTTCACTCTGCATGACAGACTCTAGGTCCGTCCACCTCACTACAAATAACTCAATTTCATTTCTGTTTATGGCTGAGTAATATTCCATTGTATATATGTGCCACATCTTCTTTATCCATTCATCTGTCGATGGACACTTAGGTTGCTTCCATGTCCTGGCTATTGTAAACAGAGCTGCAATGAACATTTTGGTACATGACTCTTTCTGAAATATGGTTTTCTCAGGGTATATGCCCAGTAGTGGGATTGCTGGGTCATATGGTAGTTCTAGTTTTAGTTTTTTAAGGAACCTCCATCCTGTTCTCCATAGTGGCTGTATCCATTTACATTCCCACCAATAGTGCAAAAGAGTTCCCTTTTCTCCACACCCGCTCCAGCATTTATTGTTCGTAGACTTTTTGTTGATGGGCATTCTGACTGCTGTGAGGTGATACCTCATTGTAGTTTTGATTTGCGTTTCTCTAATGATTAGTGATGTTGAGCATCTTTACATGTGTTTGTTGGCAATCTGTATATCTTCTTTGGAGAAATGTCTAGTTAGGTCTTCTGCCCATTTTTGGATTGGGTTCTTTGTTATTTTGAAATTGAGCTGCATGAGCTGCTTGTAAACTTTGGAGATTAATCCTTTGCCAGCTGCTCCATTTGCAAATATTTTCTCCCATTCTGAGGGTTGTCTTTTAGTCTTGTTTATGGCTTCCTTTGTTGTGCAAAAGTTCTTAAGTTTCATTAGGTCCCATTTGTTTATTTTTGTTTTTATTTCCA
>NW_021703779.1:40312930-40454022 GCF_005190385.1 Monodon monoceros
CAGATTTTTCATCATTAGTGTATAGGAATGCAAGAGATTTCTGTGCATTAATTTTGTATCCTGCTACTTTACCAAATTCATTGATTAGCTCTAGTAGTTTTCTGGTAGCATCTTTAGGATTCTCTATGTATAGTATCGTGTCATCTGCAAACTGTGACAGCTTTCCTTCTTCTTTTCCGATTTGGATTACTTTTATTTCTTTTTCTTCTCTGATTGCTGTGGCTAAAACTTTGAAAACTATGTTGAATAATAGTGGTGAGAGTGGGCAACCTTGTCTTGTTCCTGATCTTAGAGGAAATGGTTTCAGTGTTTCACCACTGAGAATGATGTTGGCTGTGGGATTGTTATATATGGCCTTTATTATGTTGAGGTAAGTTCCCTCTATGCCTATATTCTGGAGGGTTTTTATCATAAATGGGTGTTGAATTTTGTCGAAGGCTTTTTCTGCATCTACTGAGACAATCATATGGTTTTTCTCCTTCACTTTATTAATATGGTTTATCACATTGATTGATTTGCAAGAGGAAATTCAAATGGACTATCCTCCCCCTCTTCCCTTCCCCAGTGGCCCAGCTGGGTTGCCTGGGGTCTAGGAAACGAAAGGCGAAAGAGGCGGAGGGTTCCTAATAGTTGAGAAACCTGAAAGACTGATTTATCTACTTCCCTAGGTTGCCTTAAAGGCCAGCAATTCTGATTTGCATTTGTTTTAACCCTCAAATAACGTTACCAAAGTACACAAGTAAAGATAGAAATTAAGATGTATAAAGAAAAAAAATGTAGAAGGCCCAGTTACACAATTCATGGAAAAGCAACACATTTGCATCTCTCAGTCAAGAGATGCATTATGGGAAAGCAGACATTCTGGCTTCCCAAAGCCCCACAGCCTCTGCAGCTTGGCTACTTTAGGGGTGGACCACTTCTCAAAAGACCTTTCAGCATTTTGGAACCATAGCACATCCCTCCTTCCCTCATGACCACGTCAACCCAATGATGAATTTTCCACGTAAGGTGATTCTGTTGGCCAAAGGAGGCCCTGGCCGCATCATTTCTCTTTGTTTGGAAGGCAGTTTCGTTTCATGTAGCATCACCAAATTGGGAGTTGATCTGGGAAAGGTGAATGTGAAATAGCAGTAAAGGAAAATGTTATGGCCTCTATGGAAATTCCAGGCCTTTCTGCTGCTTTCAGGTCCACCACAGTTCACGTCAGTCATTATATTCAAGGGGATGCTCACACGGTGCCAAAGGCAATATTCTGGGTAATGAAGCCATAAACCAATAAAATGAGCCTCAGACTGTGTCTCCTCAATTTGTTATTCTCATCTTTCATATACAGCATCTTCTAAATTTAATCATGATTCTTCAAACCATTATATTACTTTGGGGCAAAAAAAAACCCTGATTTTGTTTTAGGATAAAAATCACTTGTATTCTTAAAAATAACTTGTAATAGAATATTTGTTTCAATATACAAAGCAGCAAAAAGTTAGTTTAGAACTCTTGAAATAGATAGCTCAAACTACTACTTAAAAAAAAGAAAGATAAGGGCTTCCCTGGTGGCGCAGTGGTTGAGAGTCTGCCTGCTGATGCAGGGGACACGGGTTCGTGCCCCAGTCCGGGAAGATCCCACATGCCGCGGAGCGGCTGGGCCCGTGAGCCATGGCTGCTGAGCCTGCGCGTCCGGAGCCTGTGCTCCGCAACGGGAGAGGCCACAACAGTGACAGGCCTGCAAACCGAAAAAAAAAAAAAAAAATATATATATATATATATATATATGATGTTTAAATGTGACAAATATTTTGAGAGCATCTGAAAGTATTTAAGATATCAACTTTTAAAGAATAAAACATGATTTATTAGACAGTGTAATTTCAGAAGATTGGTCTTTCATTTTAAAATTTCAGTTAGTGTCATAATAAAATTGTTGGGAAAATGAGATTTACTTTTCAATTGCTGCGTAATTTGTCGTCCTTTTTTCTACCCGCCAGTGTGCATGAGACTGCTGTTCCAATCAAGGGAAAATATGGAACTCCCCTATGGCTCAATTTCCTTTTAAATAAAATGAGAAAATTGTCAACTATTAGTTCCTGCCTCTCGCTACTTTTCAGAACAAGTAAAACTTATAAAGCACTTTGCAAATACAAAAAAAAACAGCTATTTTAAAAGATTCTGGGGAGGAACTCTGCTCAGTATTCTGTAACAACCTAATTGGGAAAAGAATTTGAAAAAGAACAGATGCATGCAGATGTACAACTGAATCACTTTGTTGTACACCTGAAACTAACACAACAATGTTAATCAACTATACTCCAATATAAACCAAAAAGTTAAAAAAAAAAGATTTTGGGGGGTAATGAAATGTATAAGCAGTATAAGTATTTCTAGATGAAAATTCTTATTTTATAACTACCTTTTAATTGTTTATCTCCCACATAATCAAATGCATTTTACAACAGCCACAATCCCTAGAGAAATATTTTTCATAAATCCTCTTTGAACTGAGGAACCACCTCACATTAGAGACTATAAAGGAGACATGATGACTAAAAGCACTGTGGTATCCTGGATGGGATCCTGGAACAGAAGGACATAAATGGTAAAAATTGGTGAAATGTGAAGAAAAGCCTGTAGTTTAGAAGTTTTGTACCAATGTTCATTTCCCAGTCTTTTTTTAATAATTAAAAAAAATTTTTTTTTTAAATTTTTGGCTGCATTGGGTCTTCGTTGCTGAGCATGGGCTTTCTCTAGTTGCCGTGAGCGGGGGCTATCTTCGTTGTGGTGCACGGGCTTCTCATTGTGGTGGCTTCTCTTGTTGCGGAGCATGGGCTCTAGGCACGTTGGCTTCAGTAGTTGTGGCACGCGGGCTTCAGTAGTTGTGGCGCACGGGCTTAGTTACTCCATGGCATGTGGGATCTTCCCAGACCAGGGCTCGAACCCGTGTCCCCTGCATTGGCAGGCGGATTCTTAACCACTGTGCCACCAGGGAAGCCCTCATTTCCCAGTCTTGATAACTGTTCATGGAAGATTGAGGAAGCTGGGTGATGGGGATATGGGACCTCTCTGTACTGTTTTTGCCACTCTTCTGCAAATGTAAAATTAGTTCAAAAGAAAAAGTTTAAAAAAACACTCTTTGAGACAGAAAAACCATTGTTACATGTTTTATTAAGAATCTAAGCAACAAGGATTTACTATATAACAAAGAAAGAATATTCAAGATCTTGTAATAATCTATAATGGAAAGTAACCTGAATATATCTGAATCACTTTGCTGTATACCTAAAACTAATGCAACATTGTAAATCAACTATACTTCAATTGTTTAAAAAGTTATATAATTGGAAACAAAAGAAGAATCTAAATCTTCTAAAATAGTGTTTAGGGCAATACATATGATTTGCTTCCACTAGTGAAATGATTCCACTAGATGGCACCCTATTTTCTTCAGTGATCAGAGCCACCTCTCTTCACAGAGCTACCCATCCATCACCTGATATAAACGTTTCTTGAGCTTATAGTTGTAACAGGCATCATCTCTTTGTATAACAGATTCTATGATTTGACTCCCTGCATAAAACAATGTTTGCTTTCTTTTCTTGAAATGTCTTCTTTCAGGATATAAGCTTTGTTATCGTTCCAGAATTTTAAGGTAAGTTTGATGAATTCGCAGTCATTCAACACATTTCTCAAGCCCTTACTTTGGGCCACATCATCTCAACAGTCCGAGGCAACCCATCCTCTTTAGTGGTGACCAACATTAAAGATTTCACATCCTCCTGCACACTTGAAAAGTGCATCAGATCCAGAGAGCAACTTTGAGGAGTGAACAAATGCATTCCACTTTGTTTTCATGACTCTGATGCTGCTTCAACACCTCATTGATCTTTACTGCTCAAAGGAAAGGATAGCTATTCCAGATTCCTTTTTTTCTTTTTTTTTGTCAAAGCTAAAAATCTAAGCTTCTTTTCAAGTTAAAACCAAACAGCTAAGAGTCTACCGGCTCCAGTATGGTTTGGCTTCTGCTCTCCAATTTTATTTATTTGCAGCATTTCCTGGTCCAATCAATAGCCTCCTTATAAAACATTCCTGCTATCTATGTTCCTCAGTTTTCCAATGCTCTCTGCTTAGAACCTCTAAAAAACCCAAGACACCATGTTCCATTCCCTTCTGAAGTTTCATTTTAGGAAAGCTATTTCAAACATCACTAATGTGAATTTTTAAAAAAGGATTAAACCCATGGGGGTGGGGTGCTTATATGTCAAAACGAAAAAAGAGTCATGCTGTTTACTAACCTATTTCCAAAGTTCTAAACTTAGATGAGATTGGAAAACATTCAATCTCTGAATTTTATAGAATAAGCATTTATAGTACTTCAGCATGAACTGGAAACAGTGATTCTACCTAAGAGAGACAATACTTATATAACACCTGGCCAAAACCAGAAGATATAAAAAACAGAAGACACCCTCAATTTGGATTAAGGGTCATGCAAAGGCCTGAGACAATTCTTAAATCAAATGTCCATATAAATCCCTCTATCTCCATCCATTTCTCATTCCTGTATACCAACAAAACCTAAAAGGATAGACTGCAGTAACCAAATTGTATCTTAAAAACTATTCCCTTTTAAATGCAATTTGCTCCAATTGTGAATGCAAAATTTTAGATGAAATTTCCTCTAAATATAACACACAGCTCTACAGTATAGCTTTTCTGGTGCTCTAAACCTAACTGAAATGTACCACCAGTTTTGAAGGAATGGTATTATGTGAGCCTGCTCTCAGCACCTCTAAGTCTGAAAAATGGATCTGTTAAATTTAAGGCAAAATTACTTAAATCATCTCCAATTTTAAATGCAGTGATATACCTTTTCATGTTGAAGAAATTAAACTGAGGGGACTTCATAATACATGCTCTAATGAATGTTTCAATTCATTATTTCTAAACCATTAGATTTCTTTAGAAAAAGCAAAACTGCTCGTCAACTTGACTATGGATTCCCCTTTATTTAACTAAATATTCCATTTAATTAATTGTTCAAAGACCTTCAGATAATATCTTTACCAAGGAAACCTGAGGCTCTTTCCTATTCATGCCATTCAAATTCATGCACTTTGAGATAATTTTCTTACTTATTTATCTTACTAAACAGAGGAATTATTTATTTATCGAAAGCCTTACCCAAAAGAATAGAACTTGAGATTACCTTCCATATATATGGAATATATTTATATTTCATATAAATTTTATATATAAAATTTAAGAGTGACCCAAGTCCCTGGAAATCCCAAACAACGAGAGAAAACAAAACTTAACAGAAAAAACAATGGGAAAATAAGTTCATTTAAAGATTTTACCTAAAAACTGAATACCCCAGCATGCCCTAGGTGTAGCTGAGTCTGATATCCTTTTCAAGAAAATATTAATCCCCAAGACACAGCTAGATAAATCCATCTTTAATGTATGATTCATGATCTTCTTATTTCTTTGACCAAATAATAAGTGCCTGCTATACGTTAGCTACTGCGTTAGGTGGGTGTTGGTATTACAATAACAACCCGTGGTATCCTTGTCCTTAGGGAGTTTAAGTCTAATGGGGACAAGAGACCAGTCAATAATCAATGTCGACTGATGCTATGATAAGAAATTCCCTATCTGGCCTAGGGTCAAATACTGTTGGGAAAAGGAGTTTCAAGGAAAATAAATTAACATTTAAAAATATTTTCAACAAGAATGAAAACAAGGGCTTCCCTGGTGGCGCAGTGGTTGAGAGTCCGCCTGCCGATGCAGGGGACACGGGTTCGTGCCCCGGTCCGGGAAGATCCCACATGCGGCGGAGCGGCTGGGCTATGAGCCATGGCCGCTGAGCCTGCGCGTCCGGAGCCTGTGCTCCGCAACGGGAGAGGCTGCAACAGTGAGAGGCCCGCGTGACGCTAAAAAAATAAAAAATAAATTTAAATTAAAAAAAAAAAAAAAGAATGAAAACAAAACATTTTCTGATTAACACTCAAATAATTGGAAACTCCACAACAGGCTATCCTGTCTTTGCACATTCTGGTCAGTTGTATTTTTGCCCTAACTATAGCCTATAGTCTTCCATTTTAAAAAAGATAGCATCTATGTTTATGAAAAGGATGGTTTGTCGGTTCTTATACTTTTATCCCATGATTAGAAACAAAAATTAAGAAAATAAATTCAAACAAACCTTTTGTGTTTCCAGTTTGCAGACACCGCCACCAACCTTTTTGTTCTTGCTTACCACTGGACACCTATGCATTTCTTCAATGCAAAACCACAAGCAAGCTCATCTGCCAAGAACTCCCCCCAGGAAGCAAGTGGAAAGGGAGCCATACTTGAAAGACTCCATCTAACTTCCCTAAGAGGACTCTTTTACAGAAAGGAAAAACAGAACTTTGTAGAGGTGAACTGAACTACTTCCAAATTTCCCAGAGGGAATCCTTACTTGTGACCAATTCAGCTGCCTTTTGTATTACAGCAATCTTTAAATAGTTCTCCTTCTACTTATATCCCTTCTAAATTCACTACTGTTACTCATTATGAGTTCACTGGTATTAGTCAGCACAAGTCAGTTAGTCACTATATTTTTTAAACCACCAACTCCCTCTGCCCTTTCTGGTTTTCCTATCCCTTCAGTATTTTGCAACATTTAAAAGACGAATAACTATACACAAGAAATGCTGCTGGGCATTTTTTGCTCGTTTTCTGTTTAAACAGTGACCATATCTCCATTAATAAAAGGAGCGCATAGTCACATTTCTTCTCGTGAAAAGGTGACCCGTGTGTTTAAACCTTAGGATTAAAATTTTATTTTGCATATATTGCTTAATCATCATTTCTCATAAACTTATTTAGAAGAAGTTCACACAAATTCTTTCTTTATTCAAACAATAAATCGGTGAATGGATACTATTCTTTCTTTCAACAAAAAGACCCTAGTCTAGTATGATTTATGTTAATCACAGGTGGGGAATGGAAAATAATCCAAGAAACTAAGGGGCTGTACTGGCCTTTTATTTTATTATTATTTTTTTAAGATTACTGGTTTTTTGTTGTTGTTTTTTTAAGTCTTTATTGAATTTGCTACAATATTGCTTCTGTTTTATGTTTTGGTTTTTTGGCCACGAGGCACGTGGGATCTTAGCTCCGCGATCAGGGATCAAACTGCACCCCCTGCATTGGAAGGTGAAGTCTTAACCACTGGACCGCCAGGGAAGTCCCTGGCCTTTTTAAATTATCTGTCAAAGATGAATGGATAAAGAAGATGTGGTGTACACACACACACACACACACACACACACACACACACACACACTGGAATATTACTCAGCCTTCAAAAAGAATGAAATAATGCCATTTGCAGAGATTATCATACTAAGCAAAGTCAGAAAGAGAAAGACAAATACCATGTGATATCACTTATATGTGGAATCTAAAATACAGAAACCAACATACCTATGAAACAAAAATAGACTCATAGACATAGAGAACAGATTTGTGGCTGCCAAGAGGTGGAGGGGGTAGGGGAGGGAAGGAATGGGATTTTGGGGTTAGCAGAGGCAAATTATATATAGGATGGGTAAACAAGGTCATACTGTATAACACAGGGAATTATATTCAATATTCTGTGACAAACCATAGCGGAAAAGCATATGAAAAAGAATATATATATGTGTAACTGAGTCACATTGCTGTACAAAAGAAATTAACATTGTAAATCAACTATACTTCAATAAAATTAAAATAAATAAAATAAAATTATCTGTCAATTAAGGCCTGACATAATCACCCCAACTTATCTTTTCAACCTTGTGTCAAGACTTCCTCAAATCTGCCATCAATTCATACTGCATTGAGGGAAAAAGCACCTCTGCTTTCAGCAATTGAGAGACCTTGAAAGCCCTCTCCCCTTCCTCTCTCCATCCACACCCAACCACCTCAAAGCAGATGCTCCCCCCAAGAAACCTTCCCCAAACACGGTAGCTGCCAGCCACTGCCTGCTCTTTGAACTCGTGCTACACTTACTAACCTGATCCTTCCTGACCTATCACATACCTCCATCCTCTCTTCCCAAGTCAACAGTATGCTCGTTCTAGAGAATCTGTCCTTTCAGTTCTCTCTTTAACCCACAGCACCTGGCATTTGGACATACACACTAAATATTTACAAAACCAAATATTCTCTATTTCCCCCTTTTCAGAGACATGACATCACAAAGAGCCAGAACAAATTCTTGTCCTACCTGAGTTTGGGTTTTCTTTTCCATCATTCATGCAGCTTGGCACAGCAGTGGTATAAAGACAATTAAAAGAAACAATGCAAGTAAGGATTCCCCAGTGAACCAGTAATACACAGAAACCAACATCTGCATTTCCCCATTTTCCTAATGTGCATGACAAATGTGCCCTTCATAATATTCAACTAAACCGCCACTTCATAGGGACCTTTAATTCCACATGGACACACAAAAAAATCTTCACCAACCAGTTGCTTTACGTTTTTCTCTCCCCTGTGTATGTGGGGAAGGGAAGGGAGAGGAAGAGAACCAAGAGAAGGGCCAGGGTGTTTACTAAAGGGACAAACTCAGTGTTATAGTGAACATCATCTTTCCAACACACTCGTCATATGCTATCATTCCCAACTACTTTCAAAACTGTGTTTCTTAAATAATTTATGGCAATTCTGTGACTAGCCAGAAGACCGATTTTGTAAAAAAGAAAAAAAGTTTGCTTTTGTAAAATCTGACAAAATGATGGAAAATACAGCACTTTATACTTAAGAAGTGTATGTAATTTTTATCTCAAATTTACATCGTATGTAAATTTTATCCCAAAAGAAAAATACTGAACTTATAATGCAGGAGCGTTTACGTGTAAGTGTCTCTTTAAATGCATCAGAAAATGAGATGGGTTAACAAATGACTAGGTGGCTTAGCTATCTGATAAAGCAAGTGTCATGAGATACTAGTTATCTAGGTGGTAAGCATATTATGTGTTCACTGGAAAATCCTTTCAATTTTGCTGCAGACTTGGAGATTTTCATAAAAAACGTTGGGGGACAAAATCAACAACGTAAACTTAGTTTTTGAAGCCAGACACATACAAAAAATGACTTGCTAAAGATCTTTTAAAAATATTTCTTCTCGCCTCCAAATTGGCATCCACAAAGCAGAAAGCCCTCGACTTCCATCTGCCTCGTAAAGCACAGCCCTCACGGCTGAGGCCAGATCTGTCAGGGCCCTCACCTGACTCAGGCCTGAGAATCAGCTGACTACCCCATCACTGAAGTGCCAGAGGGCCCAGGGTCTCCGGGGAGCCAGAGTCCAAGCACACAAGCGTTTCCCCAAACACCTTAGGTTTCTCCATAAACCACTGGGCATTTCCATAAGCTTTTCTTCTCCCCTCACCCACCCGGCAGCACCCTGCCTGGCTTTCCTAGAAGTCAAAGGAGACGGAGAGATAGGCAAGGCACCCCCGCAGTTCTGAGCCCAGCTAGGACTGGGACATTTTCGATGATACAGAGTGAAGACCACCCACTCTGTGTGTAGGTCCCAGGCATCTGCAAGGAAAAGAAAAAGAGGGGCTCTGCCACCTTCTGTGGTTCCTCACCCTCACCCAAGAATAATAAAAGAGCCAGGGAGGAAAAAAGACAGGAGACTACTGACACTGCAGCAGCTGTGAGGACAGGGACCCCAGCCACTACCCAAACCAGGCCTTCCTGTCTGCCTCATCACGTTGCTCCCAGGAAGAACCAAAGACAAGAAAAAGTGAAAGCAACACTCTATGATTCAGTCTCCCAAACTCCGTGTTCTTTATTTTACTTTATTTTATTTTTTATTGGAGTATAATTGCCTTACACTGTTGTGCTAGTTTCTGCTGTACAATGAAGTGAATCAGCTATAGGTATACCTATATTTCAAGTCAAACTTTGTCCTCTGGTCCTCTGGCAACATTTAGACTAAATCCAGACCACAGAGTGTATTGTTTATGTGGTTTTGCTTGAGCCAGAGCTGCTTCAACTCTGAGTGTGGGGCTGGAATCCCCAAAGAAGCTCATCTGTGAGAAAGGCCCACACAGTCCAATGAGAAAACCCATTACTAACCCTAATGATCTCATAGGTCATCCATCCTTTCACAACTCCAAGAGTTCCCTTCCCGCCCTGCCCCTTTTCCCTTATCTCTTCCCTCTAGACATTTGAGTGAAACACAGACAACTTGAGGAGAAAAATGCCACCATTTATCATGCTCTCCAGCAAGCACTTGAGTACATGCCTTAGTCAGTGCAGGCGGGACCACAGGACTCCCAGCTCCAGCAGGGACAGTCTGAGGGGCTGTAATTCTAAGAGGGCTGTGGTTGCGGTGCAGGGGGGGAGTGGGAACCTAAACCACTTACACTAGAATTCCAGTTGAGGAAATTCCAAGTTTTGCAAGTATGAAAATGAAAGTCTCATATTAAATATTACAAACAAAAATTCTATTTCTTACCATACGTGACTCGATTTGATTTTTCTGTGTCCTCTGTGGTTGGGTTGCTTTAACTCCCAAGCAAAGCTTTCATAAGAACACTTTACAAAAAAGACACACTACTTCCACAGATATATGGACAAAGAAAATGTGGTATATATATACTATGGACTATTATCTAGCCTTTAAAAAGAAGAAATCCCCGTCATATGCTGCAACATGGATGAACCTTGAGGGCATTATGCTAGGTGAGATGAGCCAGTCACAAGAAGACAATACTACATGATTCCATTTATACAAGGCATCTATGCAGTCAAACTCTTAGAAAGTAAAATGGTGGCTGCTAGGGGCTAGGAAGGGGGTGCCGGGGAGAGGGGAGATGTTGTTTAATGGGTACAGACTTTCAGTTTTGCAAGATGAAAAAGTTCTAGAGATCTGTTGCACATTTTTAAATGGTTAAAGTGGATTAGAATGCATAATGTTCAAGCGCAAATAAAGAGGCAATAAGAAAAAGTCAAATTTTTCTTAGGGCAATTGATTCTTAATTTAATTCCAAAAATTCCTACAGCTATTTTTATTTCTTATTAGCCTCGATTTAAAAAAAATTATCTCTCCCCAAATTTATCTTTGTAAATAAAACCTGTAATTCCTGACTTTAATCAAAAAAAATGGTTAAAGTGGTAAATTTCCTGTTAGGTGTTTTTACCACAATATTTAAAAACTACACACTGCCTCCACCCTACGTTTTGGATATACTCTAAATCTCCAATTCAACATTCTGATATTAAAAACCAAAACAAATATTTGAGTGATCTTTTTCTGATTGAAGATGAAACCCCTCAAATTAAATGGCTTTGAAGATTCGAGAAGAATAAAAAGCACTTGCAACCACTGCTTGCGACAAAAGTTTGTCGTTTTTAAGCATGCATGACATTTTCAGAGCAGGAAGGATCCTGACATTCTTCTCGAGTGGTATGTGTGGTATGCTGAATTGGCTTCTAAATCAAATGAGGCTGCTGATATGTAGCCTTTTAGCAAAAGAAGGATATATCACAAGACAGTCTTCAAGACCAAACACTGTGGCTCTTATAACAAAGGCAGCAAAATGAATAATACATGCATAGACGGAGTGTACAAGCGTCATGAGCAAACCATGACTGCATGAAGGGTTCCCACAATGGCTCTCCCTCTAGCAAACCTGTCTTATTACTCTGAACATTGACCCATCATCCATTCCTCTGAAATATAAAAATTAATCTAAGGAGACACATTGCTAAGAAGAACAAGAGCTCTTAAGTTGACTGAACAAAAAGGCAGGGCAAACACTTAATTCACCCAGTCTTCCTTTCAGAAAAGGCTAAACTCAAAGGTAACTACACATTTTCTAAAGCTCATGATTTCAACTTTCCATGGTAACAATGATTACATAAGGGAATGGATTAGAATGCCCAAGATTATTTCCCCTGTAATAGGAATGTAATGAAAAAACAGGTACTATATAACTGAAATTCCCAATAGCTTGTGATTCCTTGGCTTTTGGAATCTGTGATTCAGAAGAACAGTCTCCTTTGATTTCACTAGAGGCCTTATTCAGGTATGTGAAATCAGGAACAAGATAGGAAATATATTTGCATAGTTTTGATGTGATCTGTATGCTCGGCCACAAATTGCAATCTATTAAGAAGGAAAAGCTAGTTTCCAAAACCCACTTAGGCACTCCAAGTTCTTCTTTTTTTATTTATTTATCTTTTTTGGCCATGGCACACAGCATGTGGGATCTTAGTTCCCCAGCCAGGGATCAAACCCACACTCCTTGCAGTGGAAGCATGGAGTCTTAATCACTGGACTGCCAGGGAAGTCCTGCCATGTTTTTCTTACTTCTGCCCCATCCCACCAACATGGAGCACTGCCCCAGAGGTAAAGGAGATCAAAAACCAAAGAGAAGCAAACCTGTGAGGCTTAATCCTGGGTGAGCCCTCAGTGGGGATACTAGTCTAGGAAAAGATGAAGGAAGTATATACCCAAGCACATTCTGGTGGGGGTCTGAGGAATAAAGGAGACAGGAGACCAAGCAGCGTAAAAGGTCATGGTTTAAGCACTGATGCTCATGTTTTAATAGGAAGTATCAAAGCTCTTGGAGAAACCAGGAAGAAATAAGAGCTAATAAGAGCACTGGGAACTTCTGGAGGCCAGAGATGACTTCTCTTAGTGGCCAAATCTGTCCCTTCCCATCTCATGGGCAGCACCAGGCTCCCAACACCAGCCCTGATACACCAGCAGCACAACCAACATATATGAATTGCTTCTCTCAGGTACCGCACAGAGTCCCGCCCCCTATAAGCCCCCTCCCCCCCCCCCCCCCCCCCCCCCCCCCACCCCCCCACCCCCCCCACCCCGTCTCAAATCAGACAGGGTGGGCCACGTGGTGATAAGAATGGACACCTGGAATCCTCAGCCCAGGGTTCAAACTCAACACCAAAGCAGCCAGCAGGGCCTCCTCAAACCAGCCCTCTCCTGTTCCCGTTTAAAGAAAGAAACACAAGAAACACATTTAACAACTCTTCAAACTATCTGACCCCTGTGGCTTTCTAGAGACTGGACAACAATACAGGGCATCCTTATAAACAGTTCCAGAATTAGAATCAGCATCTGTACTTAGAAACTGCAAAGAGAGAATGGAAGCTTTGATTGAGTACCCTTTGGGACATTACTTTAGATCTAAGTGGTCTGGAAGAGGCAAACTATGCATATAAAACCAACTGGAAGAATTAGGGACAATTCCTACCATTGATAGCCAACACTCGCTATTCAAGGGTGGGGGGAAAGGCAGGAGGAGTCAGAAAAAGGGGGGTAGGGTGTGTGAGGGTCATGACAATTCCAGGTTATTGTGTAAATAATACAAGTAACCTCAGGCTTCAGTTTCCTCACTTACAACTTGGAGAATTCACAGATTATCTAGGGGGATGATTTATACTTCTAATGGTGGGAGATTTGGGCTTACGGATCCAACCCCTGGGTCTCATTCTGAATTGTGGTAACTCACCCCACCCAGCTCTCTTCCTTCCCAAATCTGCCCAAGAAAGAGGCAAACCCCACAATGAAACAAAGGAAAAAACAACAAAGACAAAGGAAGGACAAGGAGTATCATGGTCGAGCCTTAACCACAGATGACAGTCCAGGTATTTTAAAGAGAAGGACATAGGAAAAAAAAAAAAGAGAGACAAAGGAGGGAATAAAAGAAAAGGAAGAGCCCCCCCTACGGCAGGGACTTCATGAGGCACAGGGGATAAACATGGCCATACAAGAGGCCTTCTTCTTATCCTTCCAAACAGAAGAGCTGGTCTGTTTTATGGCCAACTTTTCTCATATTCTTCCATGTGCAAAAGTGCTTTGTAAACTTTAAACCAACCTCTGCATGACACGAGTTTGACTTTTACTTTGTCTCTCAGTCTTCATGTCAACTACCCTAAGAATATGCCTGAGGCTGATTAAAAGTCCTAAAAGAATATGCTAAATAATCACCCTTTTGTATGTATCTTCAACTCTCTTTCCACTCTCTCCCTTTGTTATCCTCTCCTGGCAAGACCTGACACCTCCTTAGATTCAATTTTTTATCTCCACCATGTCTGTGCCCACTCAGTCAACAGCAATGGAAGAAAAACATACCCACTCACTTGATTCATGGCACTAGTCCCATTTATAAGGGCTTTGCCATCATGACCTAATCACTTCCCAAAGGCCTCACCTCCTAATACCGCTACAATGGGAGTTAGGATTTTAACATATGAATTTGAGGGGGGGCAGGACATAAACAGTCCATAGCAGGTGTCTAATAGGTATAAGAATGTTGTTAAGAAATGGATGACTCAAATATAAAAATCATCTAATGTCCAGTCCCTCATTTTAGAACCCAAGGCTCCAAGAAATAAACTTAAGTTCCCAAAGGTTAGAAGAAAGCAAGAATTCTGGTTACTTGATGCTTTTCTCACCACCTATCCACCTCTGCTAAAAGAATAACACTGCAAGTCATAATAATGATAAATATAAATGGGAGGGAAGTATAACAAACAGTAAACTAAAACAGTAACAAAATAAAATAAAACATTAACAAACTTAAGTATGTTTCCAGTAAGGTTAAAATGGAAAACAACTGGAGTAATAAGTAAGAAGCAATCTATAAAACCCTAATTTACAAAACAGAAATCCTATTGACTTTACTTACTGGTCTGTGTAGCTTTCAGATAATTCTAGTCTGAAGTCAACTCCATTCTCAAGACATTCCATCCACAGCCTGAACACCAGAAAAGGATGTTCTCAGAATAGGTAGTTTGGGTCTCTGGAGATGGCCAATTGGTAGGAAGGCTTGAAACGGATTCAGCATTCCTAAGAGTGGTTTCTCACACCTTGGGCTGTCATATGATCACCTCAGTACTTTTTGTCTCATCTTTCCCAACAACATGACAAGGTTAGTTTCATAGCAAGAAACACACCTACTCTTTCAAATCCAAATGGACAACTTACTAATAATTTGAAAGCTGATAGAGGAAAAAAGTAAAGTTCAGCTCATATGCTTAAGGTCCCCTAGAGTGCTATTACACACAGCTCAGATCATTTTCTTCCAAACAAGTTACAATACTATAATGTAATAGCATAGACAGATTTATAAATAGGCATTTATAAATGTAATCATACCAACTGTACCTCAACAAATTAAGTTACAACTTTAAATTCAACATACTTAACCATCCCCATCTTATGTTTCCTTGTATGAAAAATGCAGTAATTGGACCAGATTATTTTTAATAACTTCCCACAGATTATTTGCAGGAGCATGAGCCACATAATGAAAAGCAATGGCCTACATAGTCACTAGGATGTTCTAATGGTCTTATGATTATAAAATAGTTTAAAGATGAGGCAAAACACAGGAAGCCAACCCTGACCAGAACAGAGATTCAACTAGGGGTAAGACAAGTTGTCGGTCCTCCAAGGTCAACATTAATATGTATTACCTCTATGTATAAAGAATGAATATAAAACCGAAGGAATAAACTCTGAAAGGCAAACCAATACTAAAAATTATGGCAACTTTTACTTTCCATGAAGATAGACCAAATAATTGGGGCCAACACTCCCACTGAAGATAACTAAAGAAGCAGAGCAAAGTAGAAGAAAACATCTTAAAAGGTATCAAAGAACTATTAAGATGGTGAGGAACACTGAGAACCAAGTCTGAAAGTGGATGAGAGAATATACAAGAGGCTATTTTTGCCAGGGGTATGTTTGCTGATACCCTAGGAACATAGAGAATGAAGGTTATTTCTGATGGTTCTGGGGGAGAAAAAACTTACCAAAAGTAAGTCACTTCATTTTGGAATGAAAAAAGTAAACAGAAAGTAATCAGCCCTCATATGGATTTACAGCCAAGCTTCAAATCATGTGGGTGGCTCAGATGACCTAGATTAAGATGATTCCAGAAAGCTAGTACCTTCAGGCAACTGACAAAAGAAAACAAAAACATTCTCTAGAGGCATAGGACTTCTCAGCTTTTCAAACACAATATCCAGACACAATCAAAGATAACCATGTATGCAAGAAGAAAAGAAACCATGAGCAAGAAAAAGCCCAACAGAGCTCAACAAGACAAAACAGAGGGAGAAAAACACCAGAACTCCAAATATTAGAATTGTCAGAACTGGACTGTAAAATAACTATACTTAATATATTCAAGGAGCTAAACACAGACTTACTTATTTCAGTAAGGAACTGGAAACTTTTTTTGATGACATAGATTTGAAATAGAAGAAAATATCAATTCTAGACCTGAAAATACAATTTTTTTTAAATTAGAAACTCAATGGATGAAGAAAGAATTAGTGAACTGAAAAATAAGTCAGGGGAAAGTGTTCAGAATGAAATACAGAGAGGCATAAGGATGGACAAAAGTACAGGGATAAGCAATATGGTAGCAAGTCTCAAAGATAGGCCACAATGAACCATGCTTCTCAGTACTCATAAACGTGTATAGTCACCTCCCACATTAAATCTGGGTTAGCTCTAACTAAAGCTTTGGTTAACTTTAACTAAAGGAGTAGAGCAAAAGTGATAACTATGTCAGTTCTGGGCTTATGTCTTAAGAGAGCCTGGGAGCTTCCACTTCTCTGGAAGCCCTTTTGGGAGCCCCAAGTCACCATGTAAGAAGCCCAGCTGCCCTCCTGGAGAGACCACATGGAGAGGCCATGATGAGACGCCAGTAGAAGACAGAATCCTGAGACTAAGACCTGTCATCCCTGTTGACACCAACTTCCGGCTGTCCCCATCAAGGGCTCCAGACATGTAAGCGAAGGCATCTTCAATGTTTAAGTCCCAGATGTCTTCTGACTGCAGCCTCATGACAGATACTAAGCAAGATAAGCAGAAGAATCATCCAGCTGAGCCCTAGTCTACCCACAGAACCATGAGAAATAATGAAATGGTTGCTGCTTTAAGCCACTATTTTGGGGGGGGCGGTTTGTGTGCTGCGATAACTAAAACAGGATATATGAAGAATACACTAAGAATATTTAAGACACATTTCACTGGAGCCAGAGGGAAGAGAAAATGGACTAGAAACAACATCGAAAGACAATAGCTGAGAATTTTCCAAAATTCACTAAAGATAGCATTCTCAGATTCAAGATATCCTAATAACCCCAAAAAGGATAAATGAAATCTATGGTTAAGCACATCATAGTAAAAATACAGAAAACTAAAGAGGCAGATAAAATTTTAAAAGTAGCCAAAGCAAAAAAGGCAAATTACATTCAAAGGGGCAATAATTAGACTGACAGTTGACGCCCTCCCCCACTCCCCACAAAAGTACTAAAATCTGAAGGCGATGGAATATCTAGACTTGAAAGTGCTGAAAGAAACAATATGAATAGAACAGTTCCAACCTAGAATTCTATAACCAGTGAACATATCAAGAACGAAAGTGAGAAAGACACTTTCAGACTAACAAAAACTGAAAAACTATCACTAGCAGAACTTCACTAAATGAAATAGAAATGATGTTTGTCCAGCAGAATTAACACCCCAATGTGTTTAAAAATTAAATAACATATCTAAGTAATCCACGGGTCAAAGAAAAAAAAACAATAAAAATTAGAAAATATTCTAAACTGAATAACAAATTTACTACATATTAAACTTGTGGGATGGAGCCAAAGCTACTTAGAATAAAAAATATATGTTAGAAAATAAGAACAGCTGAAAATTACAAAGCTAAGTGTGAATCTCAAGACATTAAAAGCAAAATAAACCCAAAGAAAGGACAAGGAAGGAAATATTAATAAGAGCAGAAATGAAATAGAAAAAAAGCATAAAATAGTGATGATAAAGGTATAAGTTGGTTGCTTGAGTAGATTAATAAACATGCCTAACCTTTGATGAAGACTGATGAATAAAACAGACAGAAAGACATAACTGCAGATAATAAAGATAATTAAAGAGCGTATTTCAATCAACTTTATTCCAAAAAGTTGAAAATTTTGGACAGGTTGGAAAAATTCTCAAAAAATACAACTTATCTAAATGGTCACAAGAAATATAAAACGTGAACAGTGCTTTAAGAAACTGAATCAGTAATTAAAATCCTTCCCACAGTAAAAAACAAACTATATGCCCGGATCGCTTCACCAGCAAGTTCTACCGAAATTAAGAAACCAGTAACACTTAATACAAAGTTTTAAGGATAAATTATACAAATCCTGCCATAGAACAGGAGCAAAGGACATTTTCCAAAGCTTGGAGTTTATACTGAGCCAAATACAGAAACAGAACTAGAACTATACAAGTGAAAACTATAAACCAATCTCATTCATTATCATAGATGCAAAAATCTTAAAGAAAATATTAGCACACCAAATCCACATTATTTTAAAAGAATAATATACCCTGATCAAACTGAATTTAAATCTGGAATCCACACTAAGTTTAAAAAAAAATTTTTTTAAGTCAGTCAAAATAATCACATTAAAGGAGAAAAATCATATTCTCATCTCAATAGATGTAGCAAAACTGACATCTATTGATGATTTTAAAAAGAACTTAAACAACAGAAGGAAATTTCCTATCCTAAAAAAAGGTACATAACAAAAGCCTATAATAAACATAATATGATGGTAAAACATCAAAAGCACTCCCTTTTAGAAAACGGAATGAGACAGGATGTCCACCGTCATCTCTTCTACTCAACATTGCACTAGAAGTCTTGGCCATGGCAATAAGGCAAGAAAAAGATTGAAAGATTGAAAAGAAAGAAAAAAATAGTATTATTTACAGATGAGATTGTATTCATAGAAAAGGAATCACTATTATTACAATTTTGAAGGGTTTTTGCAAGATTGGTGAAGATAACGTTAAAGCTCAAAAATAAAATTTACTTTTATATATCAGCAATTGTTAGAAATAAAATTTTGAAAAATATGCCATTTTGATAACACCAAAATATAGCAAGTACGTGGGAATTATATGTGTTAAGATCACTATGCACAAAATGGCATTACTGAATATGTTGAACAAATAAAGCCAGTCACAAGAGTATATACTACATTAATCCATTTACATAAAGCTCAAAAATCAGCAAAACTACATAATTTAGGGATAAATACTTAGGTAGGAAAATTAAAAAGCAAAATAAGAAAGTGGTTTGCATCAAGTCAGGATACTCCTAGGAGAAAAGGAAGGGGCTTCTGAGGTCCTGGAACCATTCCATTTCTTGGCGTTGGCAGTGGTTAAATAGGTGCTTGTTTACAATATTTCTTTCAGCTGCACACTGTTAAAACCACATTTCTGTACGTGTATTTTATTTCATATGTGTACATACATGAATAAAGGTTTTTAAAAATCCTCAAAGAAGCAGCTACAAGACAGGGGTGGGAGGGTGGAAGTGGAATCCATATGGTAAACGGATCTTTAAGACATAAGAATAACCAATTTGGAACAATCACTGAAGAAGTTTAGTGAAACGCCATTATATATATATATATATATATATATATATTTTTTTTTTTTTTTTTTAAACGGAGTACTAACAGAAAAATAGTCTCCCTAGCAAGATAGCTAAAAGCATGGGTTTTAGAGTCAGAAGACTTGGGTTTCGATCTTAGCTCCACCACTTACTAGCACTGCAATTTGCGGCAAGTTCTTTAGCTAAGTCTAGTATTCCCTACTGCAAAATGAGAATTCCACTGAAGTCATGAGGATTAGAGAGAATATACTTCCAGTGTCTTGTCACATAATAGTAGGTCACTAAATGGAAACTGCTTTTGTAATTATCGTTGCTATAACTAGAAGGTGGGTAGTTTGCTATTTTTATTAATAAGTTTACATTCTTAAACTGACATGTAAAGTTCTGAGCAAAGGCATTACCAGCGATTCAGTTAATAAAAATTGACGACCAGGAACTACCTCACCTGGAATCATTAGTAGATGACAAGTTTAACAGAACTCTCACACAATCAATAAGTAAGACTTTAGTAAGCTACTCCAATAGTTCTTTTTCTGAAAAGAATTATAAGAGCCCCTTTTCCATGTACATGGTAGATGACCACACTATAACTTGTACATAAAAATAATAAAGAGCCTTCACAGGCTGAAAACTTTAAGGATATGTATGTCACCCATCAATGATGATCATTCATTCACATTAGTCTAAATGTGTTCAAACACATAGGTATTCACTGTGGCAGCATGAGCTGCTCGTGAGCTCTTTTGTCCTCTCAGGCCACCTTACTCCTACACACTCATAACACAAGCAACTAAGGCCATGGAAGATCCACTCAACGTGTGAGAAACAGTGTGAGAAGATGAAAAAAGAATGTAGCTAAGAGACAAATAGACCTGCTTGCAAATCCTGGCCCTGCCACCTCCTAATTAGGTATCCTCTCTTTAAGCCTCAGTGTCCCAAGTTGTCCCAACAGAATAAAACCAATCTCATGGGATAGTTTTATGGAAACTTGTTACTGCAAAAGGGTGGGACCATCATTCTGCTGAGTGAAGCTACCTCTAACTCAGATATCCCACCCCACCAGATCAGGCCTACTTCCTCACAAACGTTATTTCCTTGCGAACAACTTGGCCAATACAGCCATTAATCAGACATCTACTGTGGTACATGGATTAGAATCCCAGAAACTCAGAGCTGCAGGGAGCTCTGACACCACCATAACGGGCTGCATCTACTTAAACTTACATTTTTCACATTATTTTACAGATCATCAGCACGATGTGGTTAACTGTTGTGGAACAGTAATTCTCAAGCCTGGCTGCATATTACAATCTCGTGGGTAGTTTAACACACACACACACACACACACACACACACACACACGGCCTATCTCAAATCAACTGAATCAGAAATTTGAGGTGAAGCACAGTTATCTATATTTTGTAAAATCTTCTCCAAATAAGTCTAATGTGAAGCTAGGGATGAGAGCACAACAGTAGAAGAAAAGATGGCAAAGAAGCTAACTGTCAGTACTTCGTTATGAAAAAATGGCTTTAATAATTATGTGGACGTTCTTCTATCCTACTAAAAAATAAAAGTCAAGTCAAGCAAAAGGCAACTCAAGAGATCCAGGCTGTATTTAAAGAATTTCATGGTCAAGAGTTATTTGATATAATAGAATTTAAAAAGATATAAAATTACCTTTTTAGAACAATATATTTCATATGAAGAGCATATTTTGGTATTGCCATGCAAAGAAAAACAAATGAAAAATGGAATGACAGTTCTCTCAGGGCTTTGTACCTTCTCTTGATTTTATCCAAACCAAACAGAGCATTAGAAATTCACTCACAATGTAACATTTTAAATTATTCCATATCACAAAGAAAAGTATTCTTAATAAAAAGTGAAATCAAAAGCATGACTTTTCTTCTTATGTATTCTCCATTTTGTGCAAAATATATTTCTACCCAAGTTCCAGGCATTCTTGCTTTATTTTCCAAATTTTTCCTGTAGAAAATAAGTCGTTACTATAGTAATATTTACCCACCCTGATATTATTTCCCAGTTGCTTATTCTAGGGCTTTTGCACATAGCAACCACACAAATCTCTGTTGCAAGCTGCTCGTAGCACTCGGATCCTTGGCAACATTCAGGAATGAATATTATCTTTAAACTATGGGGACATTTAGCTGAATACCATAGTTTCAAATGTCTCTAAAATGCTATTTATGCTGAATCTATCCCAGATCTGTCCGTTCTTATGAGTACCACTTCTCTCTTTACCTTCATCCAGGTGGACTAGTGAAAGCTACAGCAGAATAATCTGGTTCATAATTTTGCTCATTATTACTGTATTTTAGAGCTAATGACATTAATTCCCAGCATGTACAGCCAAATGATTATTTAGTACATATGCATTTTCTCTGACAATAGTTGTAAATAAATGGTATAATCTTTATCCGGATTTTGAGAACATTCTAGTCTTTAGGTAAGAATTTAGCAGTTACTATGGTAGCTATTTGAATCAAGGGAATATTGGTGGACTGCTGTGCTTTGTCAACGTATTTCATCGAGAAATAAGTGGAAAGTAAGACAATGGATATGATTCTTTGCATAAATTTTCTGTTTGTTGATTAATGAATAAGTGATGAATTGACACCTACCTGAGGACAATTCATCACAGATAGGCAGGGGTCCAGATACAGAAAGAGCTTGTAAAATGTATAATCGCAGCCTCTTCTCTTAAAACTCTTTCAGTAACAAGGCTTACTAGAAATGAGAATTAGTTATATACATGCATGCATGCACAAATATGTGGATATATACATAAATGTATATACATACATTATTTTTAAAATATATCTACATATACAACTATATAGGACAAAGTGTGAAGAATTAACTAAAATGTAAATTAAGATTAAATCCTTAAAAAAGCCCTCATGACTAATTTCTGTATTCTTTTCTTTTTTTTAATGTTTATTCTAAGCCCATTTACAGTGGGAGGAAAAGGGTTTAGGATCAGAATAGGGGATTTTTTCCAAATTGTAGCCACCAGCTGGTTGTCCCAGTCTAATCATTCATAATCTCTTAGGTACATGATGGAGCTTCTGACTCTGAGTGGGGTTTGCAATGAGTCACCCCATGGCTGATTCAATGTTCCTCAATGACTAAGCCAGGCAGGAGTTCGTCAGTGAAGGGCCGACAGCCCACCACAAGGCAGCACCCCAGGGAAGGAAGAGCCTAAGATCAGCAGGTTGGGAGGGAAAACAGTCACTGGGCTGCAGGAGGGAAGTAGCATACATCCACGAAACATATAAAAATACACAGTTCATTGATGAACTACTGCATTTGTGTAGTACAGTCAGTATCTGATCAGAGCATCATCTTCAGTACTTTGAAAAGGATCGGTTGAAAGACTTAAAAATAGGTCCAAAAAGTGGCAAAGTTCATTTAACCTGTAGTCAGGGCCCTAACACAAATATGTAATTTGGAAGAAGAAAAATGAAAACTTATTAAATGTTAGATTTTTTTTTCTTCATCAAGACTCTTCAGACACTTTTCTCAAGAATTTCACACACATGCAAAAAGCTATCTTTCACTACTGATACCAGGGGTTGACAAATTTCTTCCGTTAAATGGCCAGATAGTAAATAGTTGAAGCTTGCAGGCCATACAGTGGTCTCTGTCACTCTACTGCCATGGTGTTGTACAATCAGCCATAGGCAATTAAGTTAATGAATGGGGCGAGTTCCAATAAAACTTTATTGACAAACACAGGTGCAGATTTGCCCTAAAACCAGGCAAACACCTTACATTGGTTGGGCATCTGAGTTTATAAAGGATTTTTAAATACCACTTCATTCAGTGTCCACACCTTCTCTTCAGTGAGGTAGGTCCTCAGACACAGAATCTACACATAATGAATCTCAAGAACAAGATTACTATCAAAGAACAGGGACAAGTAGCAACAACAATTCTTTAGTTCAAGAATTATTTTGTTCCAAAGACTCAAAGTGTTACATTTTAGATTATCTGTAATACTGTTTGAGTTTGATCTCCTAAAATCAAGACTTCTGAAATTCAAATCAGCCCAACAAAATGTCCTGGACCTACTGTTTGTAATCAAGATTAAACATTTAGACAAAATAATGTTTTTTTTCTTAGAAGTTGAAAAAGAAAAACTAATTCTAAATAATTACTGTTCTAACTATGCCTATTTTAAATACTGTATACACCAATTTTTTTAACCTAATTGTTACTGATTTATTCTTTAGGGTCAAATTGAAAGGCAAAGAATAATTCAAAACGAAAATGTTTCTTTTAAAACAGCATTTCTAAGGACCAGCTATATCAGTGCTATTCAGATTTTAATGTACATACAAATCCCCTGGTGATGTTATTGAAATGCATAATCTGATTCAATAGGTCTGAGGGGGGAACCCAACATGCTGCATTTCTAATAAGCCCCCAGGTGATGGGGATGCTGAGGGCCCATGGGCCACCCTTTAAGTAACAAAGAATACATAATCACCTGGGAAATGGTGATTGCCGCCCCATGGAAATTCCTAGGGGCCAGGAATTTTAAATTAGCTCCCCAGTGATTATGAACTTTTTAAAGGGATTTAAGGAGAATAATCCACAAATTAGGCCTATCTTTTCTTTAATGACTAGAAAATCCACAACATTGTATATATTTTGAGTTAAAACCCAAAAAACTCGAGTTCCATCCAAACAGGGGCTCTAAAACAGCACATTCAGTACCTTAGCAAAATTACATCTTTAAAGGAAACTAACACTGGCTGGCAGCCTATTACATGTCAGGCAAAGTGCAGCATACTTTCAATACATCATTTTTTTAATCCTTCCATTTCACAGAGGAGGCACCTGAAGACAGAGCCTCTGCTCAAGATCAGAATCTGGATTCGAAACCCACCAGCCTGTCTGTCTCACCTACTTTTACTTATTTCTATTTTTACGTTCTACTCTAATCACCTCATTCCCTTCCAGGTGGTAGATAGGACCACTATTCCCTATGACTTCTCCCTCTCTATGATAGGATTGCTCATCCTGTGGATCGTCATGGGAGAAGTATATGTGCCCACTTCATTGACTTTGGGTTTGGCTCCGTGACACACTTTGCCGAATGGAAATGTGAGCAGATATGATACCAACCACCTCCAAGCAGAGGTTTTAACTGTGTTGCATGATTTGGATTGCGTTCCTGCTCTCTGCCAAAAGAACAGCATGTCCCAGATGGTAACTGTTCTTTCAGCATTACTTTTAATCAAAATTGGCAACAATCTATTGTCCATTAAGATGATAAAGACACATGATACAAAAAATACATGATATAAAATGAAAAAAGGTATATGACCAAGATGACAGCTGTGGGAAACTGCAACATGCATATGTACAGGAATGAAAGGACTGAAAGGAAGTATACCAAAATACAATCAAGATTTCGTTTGGGAAAAGAATTTGAAAAAGAATAGATACATGTATATGTACAACTGAATCGCTTTGCTGTGCACCTGAAACTAACACAACATTGTTAATCAACTATGCTCCAATATAAAAGAAAAATTTAAAAAAAAAGATTTTGTTGGACTTCGGGTTAATTTTTGCCCTCTATTTTCTACGTCTGTTACACTGTCATATTGCTTCAACAAAATCCAAATTAATCTTTAACTTTCAAATTTTAAGGCAAGATTTTTTAAAAATATAGCATTAGTATAAACCATGAGCATGCCTTGCAAAAGGGAAAACGTCACACCTAAGAATTTTTCTCTTTAGGTGCAATTAAATCTCAGGGTCACCAGTTACTAGCAGTGTGACCTTCTGTAAGTTAACCACTCTGTTTCCTCATCCATAAAAGGACTTAATAATATCTACTTCTTGGGTTATTTAGCACATTCAATATGGTAATAGATATAAAGCACCTGACTCATAAAAGCATTCGATAAAAGTATATTTCTTTCACTACATCTACTATCACAGAAAACTGATAGAATTATATCTATTACAGAAAGGAATTTATCAGTGAAGCATTAACCAAAGATAATATTCAAGACAATTTGAGACCCTCAGCAGTCCATGAACTTAGCTATAAGGACATCCTACAGTACATACCACTTTTAAGGACCCTTGTGATTACACTGGGTCCACCCATATAATCCAGGACAATCTCTCTATTTTCAGGTCAGCTAAGCAACCATAAATTCCATCTGCAACCTTAATCCCCTTTGCCATTTAACAGGTTCCAGGGTTCAGGGTATAGACATCTTTGGAGGGCCATTATCCTACCCAGCACACTGTGGTACTTCATGTAAAATAACTCAATATTTAATAAACTAGCTGATACCATGGATGCCCACAAGAAACAATGTGAACCTCTCTTTTCTGATTTCATACCTTGATGTTCCCCATGGTTGATCAATATTCAGCCTCTTAAATCAGAAAAGCACTTCTCTGTAGGAAATGTACTTGAATGAATGAATGCTCTCCTTCACTGATTCAGTGCTGAGGGCCAAGGCTGATAGAGAAGAATCCCCCACAGCCCCTGCCCAGGAAGCACTCACTGACTCGGAGGGGGACAAAATGGAATCCACTGACATTGAAATCAGGGCTGCTAGGACTTCCAAAGTTCTGTGGAGCTGCTGGTGAAGACTTCACTGAGGGAGGCATTTGGGCTGAATGTTTATGGAAGAAAAGAGAAGCAAGGGGCTGAAGGCATGAAGGCTCAGCGTGGTGTGGGTCAAGGGTGTGAGGAAACAGGGAAGGAAGCCAGCCTAGATTCTGAGAAGGGATGGAAGAGGCCAAAGAAGGAAGAAAAAGTGCCCAGAAGCTGGGTGGCAAGTTGTCCCCAAGAGACAGAAAACAAACTGCATCAAATGGGGGGTAGGCAGAGCAGGGGGACAACAGAGGCAGAGAGTGAAAAAAAGGAAATAAAAAGAAGGACACCAGGGAAGCAGAGGAAGTAGGGTGGCAGAAAGGTAACTTTCAGGGCTACCACCAAGCACCAGTCACCATGCCTGTACATTACTGCATAAGGAATACATGTAAAAATCATACAGACAGAAAGTAACAGGGTGGTTGCCAGGGGTTTGGGGGCCATGGGGAGTTATTGTTCAGTGGGGATAGCGTTCCAGTTTTGAAAACTGAAAAGGATTCTGGAGATGGATGGTGGTGATGGTTGTACAACATTATGAATGTATTTAATACCACTGAGCTGTATGTGTAAAAATGGTTAAAATAGCAAGTTTTATGTTCTGTGTGTTTTACCACAATAAAGAAAATGAAGAAAAAGAAAAGAAATGAATGAAAGTTAAGAGAGCAGTGACTGCTTACCAATTTCTCTTTCCAGTAGCCAAGTATTGAAAAGAAGTAGTATGTAGGACGAAGTAAAAAACAAAAAAATTCCACGACAAGCTTGGGTACCTTCACAGAACCAACAGAAAGAAAGATAATATAAGACCCAGATAGGATAACTGCCAGAGTAAATCCGGGAGGAGGCAAACGGGGCCAGAATCAAAATCACGTGGGGGGCAGCTTTGGGTGAGAGGTGAAGGACCCTCTTCTCTGAAGTGGGGAGAGGTACCACCACCAGACTGGGAGTGGGGGCTGTGAAGTAGGAAAGAAGTGAAAGATGTCAGAAGGTGAAGGAGAAGGGAAATGGAAAATCCCAAGGTTTGAAAACAAAAGCAATCTCTTTTATTTCAGTCCTTGACCAAAACTGTAGAAGTAATTGCGCAAATCAGGGTTTAAACAGAGAACATTTACTGGTGTTAGTTGCGGTTTTACCTTGAAGCAGCTCTGTTACCTTAAGCAAGTCAGGTGAACTTCCTAAACTGCATCTTTAAAAGAGGGGGATTTGCTAAAATAATCCCACCATCCCATCCGGCTCTACATTTCAATGGCTTCAAAGAAAGAGCTTATACCTTGAACACAGTGTCAGCTTACCTAGCCCCCCTTCTCCCCCAAAAAGTGAAATGGGAACCAAAGTCAAGGTGTATATAATTTAAATACCCTTGGGCTGTTTTCACATCTCACTTTTGATAGTGACAGCCACAACAAACAGATGGTTACTGCTGACAAGGGCTGTGTCATTACAGTCCTAATGATAATTGATGTTTTTACAGCTCTTTACTGTTTATAAAGAGCCTTCACACATGAAACGTTTTAGTTCAGCCTCACAACAGTCCTGTGAAACAGGTAAGGCTGCTGTATTCTATCCATTTTCCAGTTGAGAAAACGGATGCTTATAGACGTTGATGATGTGCCCGAGGCCCCAGAGCAGACGAATGACAAACCTGGAACTTGAATCCTGGTACTCAGGACTCAAAGATACTATTTTTTCATTGTTTCTTAGAGTGACATACCGCATTTGGTGTCACAAACACAGAAAATTCATGAGTCAAAAGAAATTTGCATAGTTTGATTCTTTTAATTGATCCCGGCAGTATAGTTTATTGAAATGCAAGTACAATCTTAATTTCCAAGTGATGAATGATTTGAATCCAAAGGGCAGAGGAGAGAACTAGGGTTCAACTATTTCAATGTCTTCATTCTCAGGATGAGAAAACAGGACTCCCCTGGGACAAATGACTTGTGGGAGGCAGAGCCGATACTAGAACTCATGGCTCCCACCAGCCCTGGGGCTCTCAGCACTGGTCAGGTCTACCCGGCTTCTGAGAAAAGTTAACAACAGAATTTCTCCTTAACAATGAAATGGTTCCAATTTAAATAATCTGAGGGGCTCCTTCGCTCCTTTTTCCATGTGCAAACCATATGGATGCTGCCTATTAATGGTACTAGAATTCTTTGGAGCAAATTCTCCTCACGAATGGGAGGGGTGATGATGACAGTCACGCCGCGTTTTAGTACAAAGCAGAAGTAAAATGGATCCAGTAAGGAATCCATCCGAGAGAGTTTTAAACCAACTGAAACTGCCTCCATTTCCATCTTCTACCTACAAAATGTTTTCTAGACAAATTAAATTGGAAAAAACTAAAAAAAGAAAATACAATGAAAATATTTTGAAGAGGACCATACTGTCGAAGTATTCCCATTCTCCTCCTTGGGAAATATTGTAATGAGTCAGCAGGTGCTTACAACCAAAAATTACTTTTATCACGAAGATGAAAAATGTTTACAGTTTAAACAGAAGATTCCACACGGAGAATAGATGTGGATGTGAAAATGATGTATTATGAAATTGCAGATCCCATTTTATATGTTTTATGCAAGAAAAAAAAAGTATGAGTCTTTCATTAGACTCTAAAGGACTCAAGAACAAGAATATCAAAGGAAGGGAGCCCTTCTGAGGTGAGCAGATAATTGCTGATCTTCTTCCCTCAGGGCACTTGGGAACTTTGGGTTCATACTGATGAGACCAAGAGAAAGGATTTCTACTGAGGAAAAGAAACCAGCAAAGCTTTTTGATGAACATGCAAAGGCTAATGGGACAGATGGAAAATACACCCATGTGTTCAGTTCTGGAGCTATGAGAAGGAGGCTGAGATATTAACCTCAAGGTTTCTTTTTAGAGTGAACTCTCCAGTTTCACGGTGTTTCGGAGATGAAGTTTTTACTAAAATAGGTATGCAGCCTCAAATACTTAACCAAGTTTCTCCTCAAGACAGTTGCAAGAATTTAAAATTAAGGGGATAGGAGACTAATAAGCCTAAGACTGCCAAAGGGGAAAATTTAATCTCCCACTAAGTTTTCAATCAGAAGCCCAGGAGAGCCAGGCCTGAGGAGCACAAACAACCATAATTGGATTGAGTCTTCCTAAAACTGCAACCTGGCCTTAGCTTAGCTCAATTCCTGATGGAGTGAAGGTGATCAGCTCCTCACTGTATTTACCAAACAGAGGAAAAGAAGGAAATCCTCTCCAGAGGAAGATGTAATCCAGAACTAGTAAGATTCTTTCATACACTGTGTCTGGCACAAAATAAAAAAATATTAGACATGAGAAAAGCTGCAATATTTTATATAATATATATTTTATATTATATTTTCTGAAAGACATGAAGAAAAGCTGTAACCAATATTCAAGAGAAGAAAAACAATAGATGCAGGCTCACAGATGATTCAGCCTATTGGATTCAGTAGACAAGACCTTTAAACTAACTGATTAATTGGTTAAAAAAAAAGAGAGAGAAAAAAAGAGAAGGAAATGGATGAAAAGATGTTCTCTTCTTTCAAAAGAGAACTAGAATCTATTTTAAAAAATCAAATGGACATCCTAGAAAAATTAAGTATCTGAAACTAAGAAAACTACAACACCTGATATTAACTCACTGGATGGGTTCAATACCAGACAGAGCAAAAGACAGGATTAGTCAACTTAAAGATAAAGGTCAATGGAAAAACTCACGTTAAAACTCAAATAGAAAAGGGGAAAGAAAGAAAAACAATAGATTGTAAGAAACATGAAGAATCTCCTGACCATGTAATTGGAGAGCCAGAGGGAAGGAAGTGAGGACAGAAGCAATATTTGAAGAGATAATGGCTGAGAATTTTCCAATACTGATGAAAGACATCAACCCTCAAATTCAAGAAAGTCAGCAAACCAAAGCAGGATGAATATAAGGAAAACCACACCTGGATTTGTGAATGTCAAATGCTTAGTACAAAAACCTGGCAAGCACTGAGGAAGTCATGTAGCCACCCCCAAACTTAGTCTAATACAACTTAGCCCTCCCTATTCTTGAAGAGGTTATGATAAAGAGGACAGTGTGGGGGTGGAAACCCTACTCAACAATTGTGTACATTCTTTAGTGGGATTGTAGTCACTCTGCTCTTGACCAAGTACAGGAAAATTCCACAATAACATAAATTTGAATATACTATGATGGATCCTTGCCTCCTGGTTTCCACCTAGCCACTGATCTCATTTCATTAACCTTGTAATGTGATTCTACATTTTATGCGATCAAAAAATTTTAATCCCAGTAAGAGTTTTATGATAGTTTACTAAAGTCAGGGGGAAAAAACACAACCATAGTATTAAGACTGACGGAGTGTCAGAAAAAGATAGGACTCTAAAAATAAACAGTCCAGGGACTTCCCTGGTGGTGCAGTGGTTGAGAGTCCGCCTGCCGATGCAGGGGACACGGGTTCGTGCCCCAGTCCGGGAGGGTCCCACATGCCGCGGAGCGGCTGGGCCCGTGAGCCATGGCCGCTGAGCCTGTGCATCCGGAGCCTGTGCTCCGCAACGGGAGAGGCCACAACAGTGAGAGGCCCGCGTACCGCAAAAAATAAATAAATAAAATAAAATAAAATAAACAGTCCAACCCTTATGTTAGAGATGACAAAACAAGCCCAGAGCATTAGAATGATGTGCCCGGCCCCACAGCTATTTAGAAGCCTACTGGGAACCAGAACAGCAGTGTTTCTCTCTCCACATAGTATAGTACATATAGACTATGTACTTATACATCAGTAAATATATGTTAGGAAGGAAAACACACATTATGCAACATATTGGGAATATAATATATAAAATATTTTAGACTATTGTCTGAGATATTAAACTAGCTCTTTTAGAAAAACAAAGCATGGGTAACCTGTAAATGCTATCTCAATTAGTACCCTATTGCAAGCTGTTAAAATTCCTTGATTTGATAAATTATGAACAGATAAAAATATTGATTATTCTAACTCAAAATTGTCATGGTCTTCTAAGACAACTGTGGCCACTTGAATTTATGTTGTCATTTTAAGTAGCAAATGCAATACAGAGAATCAATAAGAAACTGATATATAAATGAGTGAGATGTGAACTAAATCTTCTGTTCTCTGAAAAATAAAAGGAAAAGCATGCCATAAGAGAAAAACTTCTAGAAGATATTTTTTAACATAAGTTAAAGTCCTATTTTCATAAATAGTAGCACACCTGTTATTTTGACAGAGGATTACTCGAGTTGTGGATTTTTCATGGCTCTGTGTCAATGGCCAATCTAGAAGTGGCACAAGGCAGGAGGAAAACACATGAGAGTTCATAAAGAGGCCAGAGGGGGTCTTAAGGCCCTTGAAGTGCTTCCTATTCCTTTAGGCTTTTTGGTCACTTAATAGTTCATTTGTATCTCTAGGATTAGTAGAAATAAGCTTGAATGAGGTAAAATGTTTATGTTTTCTTTAAATACTTCAAACAGCTCTCTTAAAACATACAGATGTGTGCTAAAATAAAGTTCTGGAAAAACTCCAATCTATCCATGGTTACTATATTACCTCTGGAAAATTGGAGTCACTTCACGTATGTTTCAACTAATCTACTACCTGTATATTGGAACAATACTTCCTCCTAATGAACTCTGGTCCTTAAAAAGGATCCTTTAATAGGTAGTAAATCAGAAACTTTTAAATTCATGTTTCCACTCTGAATAGTTTGTAGAAGCTGGAAAAGCACACAAACATTAAGATTGGGTAAACTACTACTACTGTTTCTCAGTAGGACAATAGCTTCAATTTTCACACATGGTGAGGGAGAACACAGATGAACAGCCTCAATCAATCAGATCTCTTTTCACTTCCTGACATTCTCCTTTTCCAAAAATGCCTCTTAAATCAGATGCTAGAGACAAATCAATGGCAAATACTCAAGGGTGCTCCATAATGAGAAGGTTCCCCAATGCCCAAGGGTATCTACAACAGCTTCCAGAATGAAGGAGGAGAGACGTTTCTCCTTTCACCAGGACTGAAGAGCAACTTTCCCATCCCACAGCAACAATGGTACTTCATCACTACCAAAAGGAAACTGGGGCTGTCTTAAACATGCTTTGGATAAAAGGATATGGAGAGAGGACTTGAGGGGAGAGCCAAAGGAGGATGCTAGGAACCACTGGACCATCTTAGTTAGGCTCATCTTAGATGCAAATAGACGCAATTTGTCAGGGTCAAAACTATTTTCCCTACGGGGGACCTACGTGTCATCAGCCCTCTGGACCAAGCCTGGTCTAATCTCATATTCCTGCTCCTAGGTAAGTGTAAAAATGACTACAATTATTCTCCTCTATCTGTGCTCCTTGCAGCATGACTGCATCTCCTCCCTCAAGAGAGGGAATCTATTTCCCCACCTCCTGAATCAGGGCTGGCTTTGTGACTTGTTTCGGATAACAGAATTCAGAGGGAACCACCTTGTGCCGGTTGCAAGCCTAATCCTCAAGAAGTCTTGCATGCCTCCGCACCCTCTCTTAGAACTCTGCCACCCACAGTGTTAACAAGGCCACACTAGCCTGGTTAGATTAGAAACCATGTGGAGAGGAGCTGAGGCCATCCTGGAAGATCCAGCCCCCAACCCGCCCAGCAAAACACCTGCCCAGATCCAAAGAACTGCCCAGGTGGGTCCTGCCCAAATTGCCAACCCACGGAATCAAGAACTAACTAAATGCTGGTTGTTTTAAACCACTAACCAAGCCAATACTGTGGTGGTTTGTTGAGCAGCCAAAGCTAACTGATATAGTAAGGAATAGCTTCTTCATGAATTATTCATTCAGTGAACATTTGTTAAACACCTTCTATATTTGAAGTAGTGCTCTGGGGGTACAAAGATTAATATGCGATAGTGCCTGCAATTATGGAGTCATTCCCCTAACTGTAAATAACAAGGTCTACTTAGAGGATACAGAGGCTCAGTCAAAGAAGAGGTCACATTTCAGCTGGTTTTTAATGAAAAACCAGCAAGTCACCAGTGGACAGGAAAGTACATCAGAAGTAGAAGAAACAGCACGTGCAAAAGCACATATGCAGGAAAAGAGCTCAAGGAATGTTCTAGGAATGGAAAACAGTTTAAGACAGATGGAGTGCAGGGAGGAAATGGCAGATGACAGAGCAGGAAAAGCAGGTTGAAGGCAAATAATGAAGGGTGTCATACTGTAGATCATGCTACGGGATCTGAATGCCTCTTGTAGGCATGGAGAGCTACACATCATTTTTTAAGTGGGAAATGACGTGATTAAATCTGTTTTAGGAAACGAAAGCTGATGACAAGTGGGGGATTAGAGGCAAGAGTAAGAATAAGGGAGATGAATTGGGAGGCTATTATTACAATCCTCAAGGAGACCTGAACCATGAGGTAGCAAATATAGGGAAGAGAAGATGCCTCTGAAAGATGTTTCAGAGACAGGAGACGGATCCAGCAGCCTTGACAACCACCTAAATATGGGCTGTGAGGGTGATATAAGTTGCATGGGAGGATCAGAGACAGTGTCAAGATTTCTACTTTGGGATCCTAGATTTATAGCAAATACATTCATTAAGGCATAAAAGCAGAAGAGCGGACTGGAAAGGAACACCACAGGTTTTTTAGAAAGGCACCTGTGGTTGTAAATCAACTATACTTCAGTAAAAAAGGAAGGAAGGAAAGAAGGAAGGGAGGGAGGGAGGAAGAAAGAAAGGCACCTGTGGGATACCCAGTGGGAAATGTCCAAGAGGCAGAGAAGGATACAGATCTGGACCTTATGTTGAGGAACGGGTGGTGGGAACAGTAGATAAAGACCTGGGGAGTCTTTAGAACACAAGTTAGGAAGAGCGGGCCAGCTCAAGACAGGAGAGTGAATGTGAACACAGGGCCTTCAGGGAAAAGATGGAGATGGAGAAGAGCAAAAGCTAATGAATGACAGAATCCCCAGGGACATGGATATTTCAGAGGCAAAGGAAAGAAGCAGCACCAAACAGCAGCAACCCTCCTTGGGGATGGAAGAGAGGAGAGGAAGGATCATTCAGAAAGTATGGATTACCAATTAAGGAAAAATAGAAAACCATCCCTTTTGCCACATTCTTTCCCCTAGCCAAGTCATCCACGGGGCTCTTCCCTAGGGTTCCTCCCACTTTAGAGGGGCCCTGAGGTCGTAATCAGAGCGGGGATGGGGGGAGATGGCAACAGGAGCTGCTTGAGTAAGAGCATCTGTGTCCATGTATTTTACAGAAAAACACACTTTTTTTCAAACCCCTTCTGGCACCTGCTGCAGCAAAGAACATCATTAACTTTCATTCTTAGGGTACTTTTTTGAAATCTGCTTCTGGTTAATTTATTGTATCTTCCAAACAGGTTGCCTTTATATATTGTCAGTAACTAGAAAGGAAGTTTTTAAAAATAACCCCAAAGTAGGTGAAGATTTCATAAATAGAACATAAAAAGCAGTAGCCATGAAAGAAAAAAAAACTGATAATTGGATTCATTAAAAATCATCAAAAGATACTGTGAAGACAATGAAAAGGCAAGCCAGACTGGGAGAAAATGTTTGTAATACATATATCTGACAAAGGACCCATGTGCAGAATACAAAAGAACTTTGACAAAGAAATAAGAAAAAATCAATCCAATTAAAAACTGGGCAAAAGATTTTAGCAGGACTTTCACAAAAAGATATCCAAATGCCAGTAAGTATGTGAAATGGCATTTAACAACATTACTCATCAGGAAACATAAATTAAGACCTTAAGGACCACCTCACACCCATTAGGATGGCTTCTGTCCAAAAAAATAATAACAAGTGGTGGCAAGGGTATGGAGAAACTGAAACCCTTATACACTGTTGGGAATGTAAAATAGTGCAATGTCTATAGAAAACAGTATGGTGGTTCCTCAAAAAATTAATACAGAATCACCATATGATCCAGCAATTCCACTGCTGGGTATGTACCCCCCAAAATAAAAGCAGGGTCTCAAAGAAATATTTGTACACCCATGTTCTTAGCAGCATTATTCATAATAGCCAAAAGGCGGCAGCGACCCAAGTGTCCACCAACAGACAAATGGAGAAATAAAATGTGGTGTATATTCATACAATGCAACATTATGTAACCATAAAAAGAAAGGAAATTTTGACACATGCTACAACATGAATGAATCTTAAGGATATTATGCTAATGAAATAAGCTGGTTACAAAACATTTAATGGGTACAGTTTCAGTTTTGCAAGATGAAAAGAGTTCTGGAGATGGATGGTGGTGATGGTTACACAACAAAGTAAATGTACTTGACACCACTACACATTTTTTAATTGTTACAATGGTAAATTTTATGTATATTTTACCACAGTTTTAAAAACCCACAAGGAGATACCACTATGCCCCCACAAAAGTAGCTAAAATTAAAAAGGCCAAAACAAACCAAGTGTTGGTGAAAATGTGGAGCAACTGGAACTCTTGGTCGAATTTAAATTGGTACAACCATCTTGGAAAACCATTTGACAATATCTACTAAAGCTAAATATAAGCCTACCCGTGATCTGACAATTCCACTCCAAGGTATATGCTCAAAAGAAGTGAGTGAGCATGTGCACCAAAAATCATAAGCCAGAATATTCATAGCTGCGTTATTCATATTAGCCACACACTGGAAACAATCCAAAAATCCAACAGGAAAATGGATAAACAAATTGTGGTTTATCCACACAATGGATATACTAGTCAACAACAGACTGGAATGAACTACTAATACAGTAACATGGATGAATCGCAAAGACATTATGTTATATGAAAGAAGATATACACACACACACACAAGTCCCTTCTATATGATTCTATTTATATGGAGCTTAGCAACTAACAAAACGAGTGGAGTTTAACAAAAACTACAATGTGAAAACAAAATCACCATGTGGTCACCTTCAGGTTGGAAGTGGGATGAAAACTGACCAGAAGGGGAAAGAGAAGGACATCTTCTGGGGTGCTGTAAATGTTCTATATCTTGACCTGGGTGGTAGTCCCATGGGCATATACACATGTAAAAATTCATTGAGCAGTACACTTCAGATTAATGCATTTTACACACTTTATTGTATGTATGTTATATCTCGAAAATAAAATAAAATATCTCTAAAGCAACTGATGTCTCTTTAATGAGAATGCTATCATTCCGAAAAGGAATAAAATCTCATCTTTGCTCCTTTCCTTTCTGACTTAGAAGATTAGACCCTATTCCTCTTAGCCACATTGGGCAATGATTAGTTACTTCCCAGTTTAGAGTCAGATAATGAATCTAAGTCCCACGCAGTGCAAATTTATGTGTTCCTAAATGTCCAAGAGCTTTCCTGAAGCCACTCCATACCCATGGGATCTTTCCAGTAAACAACCTTTCAGTCTTTAGTTTAGTCTATACTTTTTGAGTCAGAGCTCCCGATTTGCTTTCTACTGGTAAGTGTCCAATTTGATCTTTTTAAGCTTCAAGAACAGCATCTGACTTTGTTTTACACCCTCATTGGCAGGGGCTAAACAAATCCCTCCTCAGCCATAAAGGCAGAATGTCAAAAATCAAAAGATATCTCCGCATTCTGGCATTGGATGAAAGCATACACCCCCTAAGGAAAGAGAAAGCTTCATCCTCTTTAACAGCCATTTTGATGCCTACTCCTTATACAACCAATATGATAATAACTTTAGCTTCCCTGTGAAAACATCATTAGCTATGGCCCACAAATCTAAGGAAAGAAAATAAAAATCCACAAAGGTGAACTTCCCCCACCCCCATACCCACTTCCTCTACCACTCATAACATACCCAGTGGTTGAAAAAGGGCCTTAATATGCAAAACCTTATATTTTAATGATGACCAAAGGCAAATTCTTTTTTTTTTTTTTTTCCCGGTACGCGGGCCTCTCACTGTTGTGGCCTCTCCCATTCCGGAGCACAGGCTCCGGACGCGCAGGCTCAGCGGCCATGGTTCACGGGCCCAGCTGCTCCGCAGCATGTGGGATCTTCCCAGACCGGGGCACGAACCCGCGTCCCCTGCATCGGCAGGCGGACTCTCAACCACTGCGCCACCAGGGAAGCCCGGCAAATTCTTTTGAATTGTGTCACAGTGAAAAACTTTCTGAACTTGAGAACTTGACTGTCTTTGATCCCATATTAAACCTGTCATTAGTTGAGTTAAGTGGGTGAATTATGAAAGTACCTGTTACATATTGGGCTTGGAAAAGCAGCAAGGTAGGAGGAGAAAAATGACAAGTTGGTTAAAAACAGAAGGGCTGTTTTAAAAGAAGCAGCCTAGGGAATTCCCTGGCAGTCCAGTGGTTTGGACTCCGAGCTTCCACTGCAGGGGGCGCGGGTTCAATCTCTGGTCCGGGAACTAAGATTCCCACATGCCACCCGGTGCAGCCAAAAAAAAAAAAAAAAAAGAAGCAGCAGCCTAATGCATCGGTATTCTGATAAGTGAGATGTCAAGTCAACAGTGAGACAGTTTTTATAAAAAGCAGATACTATTATGTCGACTCAATAGGGTGGCTTGGGTAACAGTGCCCCAAATTATTCAGAACAATTTGCAGTTTTATACAGTTTCAGGAAAAGTGTTTTTAAAAGCAAGCATCAAGCAACAACTAGTTAAATGCAAAGCCACGTGATCACAATGGGAAACACAATGCCTCTTTTTTAGAGCAGTAAAAAGTAACGCAGTATAATGACATGCAGTATTTTTATTTAAATACAGCGTCTGCAATAGAATACACTTGTTTTCTCCTTTGAGAAGACCTCAAAGTACATTTCACTTCATAAAAGTTGATATAAATGTCAAGATAGTGGAATGCAATAATTTTAAAGCCACATAGGTGGATTAATTGTTCTACATACCTGTGGTTTTTCAGGTCCCTGTGCTTGCTTACTCGGGTTCACTCTTATTTTTCCGAAAGCACTTCTGGAAGCTCCCATCTTGGCTTCTACACTGCCACCTGTAGACATAAAAGAGAAATAAGCCATGTATTTATTCATCAACCATGCATCTTTTCTAGGCATCTAACAGGGACAATTGAAGGGAAAGTGGCAAAATATTTGCTCCAAGAGATAAAAGTGTTCTCTCTCTTTTGTGTGGAAAATTTGTAAGGAGTCCCTCTCCCCCAACGGTTTGATACGTTATTTAGAAATCGAACCATACATAAGTCTTAGATCAACACCACTCTGATCAGTTCATTAAAGAGATGGAGTCACAGAACCCATTCTCATGCCAACCCTACAACCATTTCAAGACCTGTCTTTTAATATTAGAAGACAACTTGACCACTTTGTTAATTGGGTAATTAAGAATTCTGTAAATTACCACAAAGAAAAGAAAGAGGGAGAGATCCAGGCAAAGATTACTCTGTCGCATGGTTGTAAAATGTCTATTTAAAATAATAATGTTAATTCTAACACCAACTAGAGCTTTGTCCAATCTAAAACAGTTAGGTGGGGTATTTTCATCCTAAAGCCCTATTCTTGATTTGAATGTGGGTGAGTGCTGAAAGGTCTTTCTGACACCCCACAGATTCTCATACAGGTAGGTCTTTTTTCTTAAAAAAAGAATAATAAAAATCCATGAGCAGAACAAGTAACGAATAAAATCCATGAGCAACTATCAGTCAAAGCAGCCATGAGGTGAGAGGGATGTGTCTGTGTGTGGTGTGCGAGAGACAGACAGACACACACAGACACACACACACACTGAGATTCCGGAGTTGATTTAGAATAACAGACCTAACCAGGGTGTGTGTATGGTGTGGATGTGTGTGACAGACAGAGGCAGACAGACAAGCAGACTACGCCAATGTGTGTAGTGTGAAGTGTGTGTGTGCGTGTGTGTCTGAGAGAGAACACAGAGAGAGGACAGAGACACAGACAGACAGACACTGAGATTCCAGAGTTAATTGAGAATAACAGACAGCACCGCACAGCTGTTTGCTTCCTCCTGGTCCCACAGTCTATCCAGGACAAGTGCCCCAGCTCCAGCACCTTAAGCCAAAGACACAGGCACCACTCCCTCCCCCCCGCACTCCCATCCCCACCCCCACCCCTAGGCGAGACAGCGCCAGAAGCCACCCAGCAAGCAGGCCCACCGAGCCCGCTACACGGCAAACCCCGGGGCCTTTTTAGCCCCACCAGGGCCCCGTCCCCACTTACCGGTAATTCACTTTAATGCCCCGAAACTCTGGTCTGGTTTCAGGAATTGCAGCCAATCCATGAAAATCAAGTCTCCTTGATCCACTCTCCTTCTCCTCCTCCTCCGTAGGACGGACATTCACACACACTCACACTCTTCCTTCCCAACCCCAAAGGCACGCTGGGCCATCCCAAGAGGCTCTTTGGGGGGCCCACCAGCGACCTATCCTGCTCCCACGTGCCTCCATGAAACCCTCGTCCAAACCTGCACAAGGCGCCAAGTGCATGCACACAGTCAGCCTTCGGAGAGAAGTTCGGCAAACCCGCTCTCCCACCCCCGTCCCCCCATCCACACACCCCCACCTCCACCTCTGGCCCTGAAAGGGCTAAGGAGCGCGCGGGCTCAGGCACCCGCCCCGGCAGACAATACTCGAGCAACTCCTGCCCTCCCCGCACACGCCCCGCCTGGTCCTGCCACCACTCTCTTCTCCCAAGGTTCCTACAGTCCCGCGGGCCCCGAGCAGGGGCGTCCTAATGGATGCTGGGTGTGGATTGGGAAGAGGGGGGAGAACTGCACGCACCACCGAGACTGCGGGCTGGGGAAGCGGGTCGCAGTCCTCCGAAGCCGCTCGGGGGGTCAGCTCGTCAGGAGGGGGTGGGGTGGGGACCGCGAACCCCGAGGGAGTGACTCCCGAGGGACGCAGCTTTTCCGCGCCTCTTCCCCACCTAGCACAGCGCGCGCGCACAAGCGTGCACCCCGAGGGGCCGTGCACCTTCCTCCGGCCCCCGGACTTGTCCAGCCCTCGTCCCTGAGCTCAGCGGCCGGGAAGGGAGGGCATCCGGCCCGTGGCGGCCCAGGAGGGGACAGAGCGCAGCGGGGTTGCCCACCTGCGCGCAGGGTGGCCGTTGCGGCCGGTGCGCCCGCCGGCTGCGCCGTCTCCGCCGTGTCCACTGCTGGAGGAGGTGGCGGCGGCCTGACCCTCGGCCTCCAAACGTCTCCTCGCTCCTCGGCAGCGGCGGTCCTCGCTCTTCTTCCTCCCTGACGTTGAGCCTCCCACCTAGCCCGCAGGTTCTGCCACCGTCCTTCAGCCCGCCCGAGCCAGAGCTGTCCTCCCCGCCCCTTTCCCGCCGCCCCGCGCAGCGCAGCGCAGCGCTCCGCCCCCCGCCCGCCCATCCTCGCCCGGGCCCAGCCGGGGGCTGCGGGCCCCGCGCCTCCTGCCGCAGATCCCCAGTCCCGGGCGAAGGAGGGTGGAGGGGTTCCGCCTCCACCCCGCGTTCCTACCCCGCTCCCCTCTTCCCCGGCCCACGGCGGCCGCCCGCACTCAGCCAGCGGCCAAGGGCGTGGGCACCGCGCGCTCTGCCCTCGCTCTTCCGGTGTCTCTTCACTCCCCGCGAGGCACCTTCCACGGCCCAGAGGGTACCTCGTGTCTTGTGGGGAAGGGGGTGGGTGAAGCGGGGTGGAGTGTGCGAGAGAGAGGAGGCGAAGAAATTAGCATGTCAACTGCCGTGGGATACAAGTTGCTGCCTGTGCCTTGTTTCTGATACATTAAATACCTGGATGTGCTGCTTTCCTTGTTACCACCGCAGCAACATTCAGAAGCATGAATATGAGATTTCCAAGCTAATTGGTTGTAGGGGCTTTTTTCAGATTTAATGATGTAGAAGACAACAGATTCACTGTTTTTTTAAAAAAGTTACTTTATATATATATGGCTACATCTCTAATTTTTAAAAATAGCCTAATATAAATAACAGAACAGCTGTGTTTTCCAGAAGCAGATCCAGTGTGTATGCGTTATTTAAGCCCTCTGTAATTATTAATTGGGTTCTTTTTAAAGTGTATCGTAGGTATTTCTTAAGAAAACGAGCTCGGGATTTAGGGATTAGGAACCCAAAAGTTTTAATTTGGCTTTTTGCCCTAGTTCTAAAATGTCAGTTTCATGGAAATTATTAAATGTGGTTATGTAGAAAAAATGGATCCTTTTTCTTCCAGGTTGGCAACATTGTTAGATTTGGCAAAGAACAGATTTTTTTTTAAAGCCAAGAAATAATACAATTCTTATTCATTTTCTAGTGATGGATAGCAGCTTTTTCTTTAGTGCTTTTCTCTTTGCGGCAAACTTTGTTTCCTCTTACACTTGTTTTCTTCAAAAATTTCTCCTTAAATGTAAATAAAGCTGTGGATACCATGGTTCTTGAGCCTTTGTTTTCTTAAAGGGATAGGAAATTAATTATAATTGATGATCAAAATCAACCTTAGGCTCACGACACTAAATTTCATACTAATTAACCCTGTTTTTGAATTCTGCTTTTAGTCATTTAACCTAACACTTGAGAACCAAGAGGTTTTTTCAGTTTTATCCTTATAACAATGAAATGCACACTTTTTAATTAACATTTTGAACCAAAATTAAATTCATTAAATTGACTAATGAAAAGCATATTCGTCGTGCATTTGTTGCTAGGTAAATGAGGACAACATGGATGATAAACAGCATGCTGGAGAAGAGGCTCTGAAGCAAAGAAAACAGTCTTTAGAAAACCTGATGATCCCCTTTTCAAGGCAAGGATGACAAATACCAGTAATTATGCAAAGAATGACTGCTGCCTCTCTTCCCTCTGCTTTGGTTTTGTGGCCAGGCCTGCATTTATCTCTTTTGATCATCATAATAAAAGTAAAGTAATTCAACATTCCAGTGGCATTGCTTAGTAAATTAGCAATTTGAAAATGCTTTTATTACCTAATTAATCCAAGTAAATACCTCCGATAAATCCGATTTTACTCTTACATTTTTTTGTGCCTCCGGAGAAACACTTGCGTGAAATAAAAACAGCTAAGGCAAGCTCAAGAACAATTGCCAGCCAGATTTTTCTGTGCTTGTGTGTTGCAATAGAGTTGATATTAAGTAACCTTTGGGTCTTAAATTATATATCAGATATTGGTTATGAATTGCTCATTGGCTGCTTCTTTAATGAGTTCCTGTGTGTTTGCTTTGCCTTGCTTATTCCCCAAAGCATTTTTGTCTGCCTTATTGAATCTACCTTTGCCTAAACTATTTTCATTGAACTTCTACCAAAGAATCAGACCCTAATCCATAGCTCACTTGACAGTCATCTTTATCCCTCAAGTCTCCCTTGAGGTTTCTGGTAGGAATCCAGCATGATCAAACATCCAAAACTGGAAAGAGTATTTCATCAGGCCTGGTTCTAACTAAGAGATAACGATCAGATTTCTCAAAACCAGGAGGGTGTGTACCATTTGAATAAAAAGGAGAAACAAAACCAGCAAATCCGTTTTGTTCAGGTCAAAACTAAGCCAACAAAATCACAATTGAGATCCTTTCTAAGCCCGAATTATGCTAAGAGATGTATAAAAAGCATAATCCAAATAACTTTATCTGTATTTTCTTTCACGGCTACAAATCTCTTGCTCCACTGATCAAACACCATTACACCATTACATTTCACGTTCCCCTTTTAGTTCCTGGGCTACTGAGAATTTTTCACTGATCTTTTAATAAGAAAGTGCATCTGGACACTCATGATGTCTCCAGGGAATCCTGTGTCACCCTCCACTTGTTTTCAAAAGTATTTTTGTGACATTGATAAGAACAGATCTGAACATCCCATGTAGAGCCAAGGAGAAGGAGTTCCAATGACCAGTCCAAATTCAAAACAGTGAGGTTAAAACAAAAAATAAGTTCGTTGTAACAGCTTAATCCTATTGGCATCTCCCATTCTGATCCTCACCCGTATAAAGAGTTTTACAACACATTAGCTTTCCTCTCTTGAGAAAGTTTCTCCTGATGATTATTTTAATCATTTTTGTTCACTTACTCTTTGGGCTGTGTTATAATTTATCGTGAGCCTGAGCCTAGTGCATGGCTTTCTCTCTTTTCTTTCCTATGATAACTGAGAATTGCAGACCTGGAGATGATTTACAGGAGAAGGGAAGATGATGGGACAGCTCTTTTTGCCAAAATTTCCTATTCTGGCTCTAAGAAAAGCATGAACTAAGTTTCTTCACTTTGGCTGATCAGGATTAGTGAGCAAGACATTGGTTCAGATTTGCAGAATACCAATTACTTTAACTGGTCTCCTTGTGCTAGGGAAATATGCGACCAGTTATCTCACAAGACAATGGTGATAGAGACAATACCACCCATGGAATGCTCAGAATGAAATGTGGATGCTGTCAGCTAAGTTACTTAAAAATATGTGTGTGTGGATGTGTGTGGATGTGGATGTGTGTGTGTGTGTGTGTGTGTGTGTGTGTAATTCAAAGCTAAATATAAACCTGAATACTTGTAACAGATCCTTCAGTTACAAAACCCTAGGTAAGCTCTCTCTTATGGTATGGGGGTATGTGATAAACTGATGAATTCCTCAGTATTTCCTCAGTATTTACCTTACTCACAGGAAAGTACCTTTTTCTGATCCAGATCTTCCCATAAATTTCACAGCACCAAATATTTAACCATATCATTCCATGATGAAAGAAAGAAAAGAAAGGAAGGAAGGAAAAAGGGAGGGAGGGAGGAAGGAAGGGAAAGAAAGAAGGTGTTACAGCCGATGTGATAGGGTAAATACATTTAGGACTGGTTAGCACAACTGATTAGCACATCAGGCTAGTCAGATCATGGTTTACTACCCCACCGACCATTTTGTTTTGGTCTGTTTCATGGCTGCCAATCAAAGCCTTATTCCTAGGCATGGACAAACATTGTTGGTCACCAGATGTTGTGGGTGGAATTGTGTCCACCCAAAAATATGTTGAAATCCTAACTCATGGTGCCTGTGAATGTGACCTTATTTGGAAATAGGGCTTTCCAGATGTAATTAAGATGTAAGTTAAGATGAAGTCATACTGGAGTAGGGTGGGTCGTTAGTCCAATACAACTGGTGTTTTTGCTAGAGGAGAAGAAAAGACACAGGCGGGCTTCCCTGGTGGCGCAGTGGTTGAGAGTTCGCCTGCCGATGCAGGGGACACGGGTTCGTGCCCCGGTCCGGGAAGATCCCACATGCCACGGAGCGGCTGGGCCCGTGAGCCATGGCCGCTGGGCCTGCGCGTCCGGAGCCTGTGCTCCGCAACGGGAGAGGCCACAACAGTGAGAGGCCTGCGTACCGCAAAAAAAAAAAAAAAAAAGACACAGGCCCAGAGGGAAGTCGGCCATGTGAAGATGGAGGCAGAGTTATGCTCCCACAAGCCAAAGAAGCTGGAAGAGGCAAAAAAGTATCCTCCCATAGAGGCCCTGCCAACACCTTGATTTTGGACTTCTAGCCTCCAGAGCTGTGAAACAATAAACTTCTGTTGTTTTCAGCCATCTAGTTTGTGGTACTTTGTTACTGCAGCCCTAGGAAAGCAATACACCACGGAATCATTAACTCCTGGTAATGCCAGCCCATCATCTTCCGTATCCAGCACGGGGGAAATGTTCAAGTGTAGAATGTTCAAGAGTGAAAGGCAGGGCTTCCCTGGTGGCACAGTGGTTAAGAATCTGCCTGCCAATGCAGGGGACACAGGTTCGAGCCCTTGTCCGGGAAGATTCCACATGCCACGGAGCAACTAAGCCCGTGCACAACAACTACTGAGCCTGCGCTCTAGAGCCCGCAAGCCACAACTACTGAGCCCACGAGCCACAACTACTGAAGCCTGGGCATCTAGAGCCTGTGCTCTGCAACAAGAGAAGCCCCAGCAATGAGAAGCCCGCTCACCGCAACAAAGAGTAGCCCCCTCTCGCCACAACTGGAGAAAGCACACGCACAGCAACAAAGACCCAATACAGCCAAAAATAAATAAAATTTAAAAAAATAATAATAATTTAAAAAAAAGAAGAATGAAAGGCAGAGTCATCTCAATACATGAAGGACGACAGAAGGGTAGAATCATCAGGAACTGAAAGGAATCTTGAGAATGTACCTAATCTAATTGCTCCTCCAAGATGGGACTTGGCTACAGCTGAGAATCATGGAGTCACAGAATCTTAACCTGTTCAAAGAATCTTGGAGATTTTTCTCTTCTTTTGAGATTACATGATACATAGGTGGTATGACTTTAAAAGGTGCAGGATAGGGTCCTCTGCACACATGGCGCCCCCCAACACCCAATGCACCCCACTGAATCAATTCCACCTCCAGCTGTTGGGTTTAAATAGCTTCCACCCTTTATCTTAAAACTTTTGGTCTTCAGTAATCCCAAATTAAGATGTAAATAAGTCTGGAAGAGTTCCCGGCCTAAACTCTTGTCAGTTCCCAACGTGTATGCTTATTAGTTCATCATTATATTCCCCCCATTGCCTAGTCGAATGCTGAGCTCGTAGAGTATCCTCCATAAATATTTGCCAAGTTGAACTGAGAAGCAGAGATTAGCTGGAACTAGATGAAGGATTGGGTAGGGTGGGTAGAGGAGAGATGGAGAAGAGGAAGAAAAGGAGAGTCCAAGACAAACTTAATTTCAGAGCTCTATGTAGAAGTCCCAGACCTGACTCTGATAGTGACATGGGACATAGGAGTGAAAGGTCAGCTAGGAGCTTTTTCTCTTTACTCATCCCAGTCTGGTAAGCATTTGTGGTGAGGAGGTGAGGCAGGGGGTTTTCATCCTCTCTAATAACCACCAGCTCTCACCCCCTCTCCAGCCAGCCCCCTAAAATACCTAAGCTGAATAAAAATAATGTATTTGATATGAGAATGCAACATCAAGCAAGCCGCATCGCAAATCCCATTGCCTGCCCACACCTCCAAATTCCACTTAGATGCAGCTCCCGTGTCCTTCCCGAATAGAAACGCCGGAGCTGCCACTGCTAGTGAGGAACTCATTTTGAAATGTGTGCCTCGGACAGATATCAATATAAAGCCACAGTCAGTATCAGAAATCCTCCCCCTTCGTATATTATCCATAAAAGAGAACCCAATACTTTTGAGAGAAGTGTGCACCACTTGAAGATGAATAGAGTGGTTCTTTAGTCAGAAGTGCCTGGGAGAAATAGGAAACTGTCAATTTTCTGAAGAAAGGAAAGCTGGAATAATTCTCTGTGTGTCTGTTATTGGATCTTGATACCTAGGCTCTAACACCTTTTGAAAATGTTTGAAACAGTCAGGAGCTGCTTAAGGCCCCACGGATTTATTTCTTCATGAAAATGTGCAGGTGTAATTCTACTATAGCCCACCCATTGAATCACAGTGTTACAATAGAATGAAAACAAATTTTATATTAGCTTTTGTAAAAAGTGGGCTCATGAAGAAAAGTCTAAAATGTTGGTAGTCTACTCATGGTATTTTTGTTATGATATCCTCAGTAAAGGTCGCTCATCTTTACAATGCATGAGAATTCCATCAACCGCTAAACCTACTTGATGGTATAAATAGGGTGGCTGACTCCATCTCTGGAAGTGCCACCCAGCAGTTGGGTCCCGGAGAAGAAACCTTCTCTGGCTCCCTAGGGTAGTGGTAGCCAATCCCAGCCAGTAGTGAGGATGAAACTTCCCCAGTGCCCAAGACCAAGGTGATCATTTAGATATTACCTGAACCCCCAACCCCTATGGGCCTTAACCTCCAGCAGCTCCATTTCCTGCTTTATATTTCTCTGTAGCATCTGTTTCCATCAAACATCCTATATATCTTACTCATTTTTATTGTCTGCATCTCCCCACTAGAATATGCATTCCCTAAGGGCAGGGATTTTCGTAGGTCTTATTTACTGCTGGAGCCCCTGCACCTACAGCAGTGTCACAGTGTAAGTGCTCGATGAATATTTTTTGAAAGAGTGATTGATGCAAACATTATAGCTTCATATATTTCACTGAATAGAACTGAAGAATGTTCAAAGCATTCTCCCGTTTCTTGATAGGAAAGCCAGTTCATTTTTTGACTACTTTTATTTTATTGAAACAAAGACTTAATAATGAAAGATAGTGTACAATGTGAAGAACATTTATGATGAGCACCCTGTGTTCTCTTTCTCTTCATCAGCTCAATTTTCATTTCTGAATATAGTAACAAAGATAAACCTGATCAGTTTTGAATCATAGGACTTATCCACCCAAGACCTTTCTTTTGCATCATTTGGTCTTCCCCTGGTTTCTGTGAAGTAGCTCAAGTGTTCCAATGATAAAGATGCGAAAGGGAGTTTGACTCAAAGAACACAAGATTCAGCAAGGGCCACTCTGGAGAGTGAGGACAATAAGGGAAAGCACTTAGGACTTTGGGTTTTCTGCCTACTTTTCTCTCTAGCCTCTGGGTCACTCCTTTTGGTGTCTAGGGCTCAGAGACTTCTACTAGTGGATGACTCGCTAAGGGTCTCACACGGTTTCAAGACCTCACTGGGTACCTGGCTGAAAGAAGAAACTAATGGTGGTTCTCCTACCTCACTGACGCAAAGGGCACAAAGTAAGCCAACTTCTCAGCCTGTTGATTTGAAGAGCAGTGGACCAAGAAAAAGGCAGTGCCTATCCCTATTTGCTTAAGCCTGGGTCCTAAGGCTGTATGTAGGAGATGTGATGGTAGATGCTTCCTTCAAGGTTCACATGGCTTGACTGCTTGCAACTGTCCATTGAGACAGGACAAGTGAGTGAGGTCAGGCCCTTGTAAGTTCAAGGACCCATGGAACTGCATATGTCATGGACCCACGAAGCCCACCTGCTCGGACTCCACTCCCAGAAATTCAGATTTCACTAGTCTTGAGTGGGGTCCAGATACTGGAATTATTTTAAAGCTCCTTAAATATTTTTCACAGGCAGTTAGAATTAAGAACCATCATTCTAGGGCTTCCCTGGTGGCCCAGTGGTTGAGAGTCCGCCTGCCGTTGCAGGGGACGCGGGTTCGTGCCCCGGTCCGGGAAGATCCCACATGCCGCAGAGCGGCTGGGCCCGTGAGCCATGGCCACTGAGCCTGCGCATCCGGAGCCTGTGCTCCGCAATGGGAGAGGTCACAACAGTGAGCAGCCTGCGTACGGGAAAAAAAAAAAAAAAAAAGAACCATCATTCTAGCTCTGGGAATCATTAAATTCAGAAGATTCTTACAGTTACAATTGACATCTGCATACAAACTGATCTCTAATTCAATAACTCACAACCCTCACTCTGAAACCCTTTCAGCTTACCCAGGGTGAAATCATCACGACAACATTCTTTAGAAAAATGTTCAACCCATACATAAGTTAAAAGCTGTAGTCATGAATCACCTTTTGATTCCCTTTTAGAAAAACAAAAATGTCACGAACATGGCATATTTTCTCATATAGAAAATTGATGTAATTTGAAGTGTTATTACTCATCATCATTCACATTCGGCTTGAAATAAAGCTAAACAAGAATATTGCTAAATGGAAATTTATTAACACATCAATAGAATTCACAGTAACACTTTAAGAAAATTCAAACTCATGTCAAACATCTTTTCCTTTGCCTCCTCCCTGAAGAATAAGGAGCATGAAAGCACTAGTCTGGAAATTTTATCTGGGAGAAACCTCTCAGGAAAGGTCAATGGAGAGTCCTGAGCCTGAGCTAGTCCCACTACTATGAGACTCTAGAGAATCTTAGCACCCTCTCCTATCCTAGGGAACCAAGGTCTTCCTCAGAAGTGCATCTTGAGAAGGACCCTTCTTGCTGCTTTGTGTTGTAAAAGCCATTGCCATACCTGGATTATACCAACCATAATCCAGAGTTGAAGCCCTCTCCCTCCTCTTCTGCAGTCTCCACATCCCTTATTGAGACTCAGTTTCTTCCCAGATTTCCAGACTCTGTGCAGCTCTAGAAACCACTGAGTGCTACATCAGGGGAGGTTTGCAATCTTCCTATACTTAAGTGGCTCTGCTTGGGTTACATCTTCGGTGAGATAACCTGAGAGTTCTTCACTGAGTGGCATTTCAGGTAGAGTCACAGGTAGAGTGACCAACCGTCCCAGGTTACACAGGACCATCTGGGCTTTAGCACAGAAAATCTGGTATCCTGGGATCCCGTTGGTTACCTTAGAGACAAAGCATCACTCCTGATCTCTTCCAAAGCCTCCAGAACCTAAAAATGTACATATGAAGAAAGTTGTGCTTGTTTTGCCCCAGGATTTTGCCTAACTGTGTGTTAAATAGCTGCAGATGTGCTGCTGGAAGGGCATGTAGTAGATCATGCTGGTGCTCTGGTCAGATTCCCTAGACTCACCTCTATGGGTTCTATGTATCCATTCCTTAGCATCCACTTGCTTGTCTCCTAACTACTCTCACCTGCCACTGTCTTCAGAGACCTACCCTTGGGCTACTGGATCCACTTCGCTGGATCTATTGGGAGGCTTACATTGCTCTCCAACCCACCCTCCCACCCTGGGCAGCTCATAAGCAATAACTAACTGGTACGGAAATGCGAAGGCTCTCCCTTCCCTTGTCACAAGGGAAACAACTCTGAGATGCAATTTATACTTCTGAGCTCCCTTTGGGATTAAGCTGAGGCTGGGATATCACCAGATTTCAAACCCTTGGCTTCTTCCCCTTTCTTGTCTTGTTTGCCCCACTCCCTTACTTGTTTCTCCTAGGAGGACCTCCTTCATAAATAGCTTCTACCTGAATTGTCATCTCAGTCTCTGCTCTGGGGAACCTGACCAAAGATAAGCTTGATTCAGGAAGGGCTTACATGATAAGGATATCTTTGCTTAGATGTCTGCTGGGGAGAAAAGGATATCTTTGTCTTTACAGAGTTAAGGGAAGACAATCGGTCATCAATCCGGGAGTGATTCCTTCTTCATGTTGCCAATAGAGAATTTTCCTGAAAACCCCAAGTGAACTTGGGTAATTTTTCCATTTTCCCATTACATTTCCCAGCACTATAGCAATTCCTTCACAGTGTTATGCTATTTCGTGTGCTCGGTCTTGTAATCTTGGCAGACCATAAGCCACTAAAAGGCAGGAACAAAGCATTTTCTTCCTGAATCACAAGTCACATGAAACGGTGACTTACAGCACAGAATACAAACTTACATAACTGATAGCAACACCACTCAGAAACGTTTAGAATTTTTGCCAACTCTAGTAAATATCCATTTCACTGACTATCAGTTGGGGTTTCAGCAACAGGAAACAGAAGGCACACCCAAATGGAATTTTGAAGAAGGGAATATTTACAGAGGTGACGGCAGGGAAATAAGAACCCGCAATGGATGGTGAAGCACCTTGGAGCTAGTAAGGGTGGAAAGCTACTATTATACTTAGGCCTGAGGGGGCAAGTGGGAAAGCAAAATTGTAGGAACCCAGTGATACCTGCAGCTGTTGGAAAGAGCCACTAAGCAGGAGCCAAGGCTCCAGTAGAACTCAACCGCTGCCAATCTGCAACTCAGTAGGGTGGGTGCCGGCACGAATAAATACTCTGCTTCCGTTGGCCAAACCCAACTGGAAGACATATAGTAAGAGAACTTGGATGATGGAATCTAAAGGGGTTCAAATCAGGGCAAAGAAAGCTAGAGAATGGATATGGAAGGGCAAATGGGGAATAAAATGAACACTGAACAACTCTCCAAACTCCACCCCATGCATGGCTCTTGACAGCATGTAAAAGCGAACTATGGACAGTAGCTCCTGTTCTAAGTCTTTGCTCCAGAATACTCTCCATTTACTCTTTTCCACCCATTTCCATTTCTTCCCATCTCTCTCTTTCTTAGGTTCCTGGCTCTGTACTTATACCTGCTTCTAGCTTTGACATTCAGGACACCCTTTGGATTCTTCCAGTTTCTTAGACTTTAGCTTTCTAGCAGGTTCTTGGCTCTCTGTTAAAGACTCCCATTTTTGCATCTCCTGAAATTTCCAGTGAGAAACTTCCCACTGTTGTTCAGCCCCGTGGAACTTCACTAGGCATGGCCAGTTGCCTGACCTGTTGGAAATCCAGTATTCAAGGAAAAGTAGCTTTTATAACCACTCAGAGACCAACATAAGATGGCGACTTTGAAATGGGGCAAGTGCATAAAAATTATGAGGGTTGCTAGCTTTGAGAGGGTCATTTATCAGAAAGAACTCAGCCTAAAAGTTATTCGTTTGTTTCTGCTAAACATTAAGTTGATGTATGAAACCCTTCTGTGCAGGCAGAGGATGGGCATACTTTTTCCAAAGGGAAAATTAATGTGGAGCCTTCTATTTCTGTTTCCATTTTTGCATGTATCTCCCCATTAGCAAGTGGAAATAGCTATAGAACCATCACTGATGTAGACATTGTGATGTGAATTTATAACTGAGTACTGGTAGTTAGAAAACAAAAGTTTCCTGCAATTCACCTATCAGTTCTCATACGAAAAGGTGAGTACTGCAACATGACTCAGCACAGGTTGAGACAGGAATTGGCCACCCTGTTCAATCAATGGCAAGAAAATGAAGATACAAAATCAGAATAGGATCATTTACTTTAGCCAGACCTGGCCAAGGGTTTTAGTGAAGAGAAACTGAAGGTGAATATCAGAACTCTACTGTAGTTAGCTGAGATATTTATACCTCCTTTCCTTTAATAAACACACTATTGGGAAAAGTCCTTTGATATGTGGTGAGTTTTATCATTTGTGATACAGAAGTATAAAAATTCCTAGTTCAGAAGGAGGTCAGTGTCAGATCGCTGCCAGTTGTCTAGAAATCTCTTTTATCTTAACACGAGCCAGCATAACAAACACCATCCAACAACTTCACTAACCAAATGATTGTGCTCAGAGAGCAAACCCTCTGGAAAGAAAACACTTTATTATTAATGGATTATTATTTGCAACTTAAAGGCGCCACCTGATGAAGGGAATTCATACCCAATATTTTCATCAACAATACAGAGATTCAATTTATTCGACACACATTATTTGAAAATTTACTCTGTGTCAGGTACTGGGCTAAAGCCTGGGAAGGATAATTGTCATAGAATTTTGCTGTGAAGAATTAGAAAATCAGATCAGGACTCTTTCACAAAAGCCTGACAATTAGAAGTTGTACCAAGCTAGCTAAAGGCAAGATTAAGCTGACAGTCATGGGATGAATAATAACATCCAACTTTTAATAACAATTTCAGAAGCTATAAGAAACGGATATTGCATCTGGTTTGTTTAAGAGTTTCTCTTTGGCCAACAAATCATAAAATCTACATTACAAAGCAGTACATGATAATCACAGGGTTATAAAGACAAGTGATCTATTGCTTCCCAAAACACAGCGGCGGTAGGCAGGGTAACAATTCTCCAAAGATGTTCACATTCCAATCCCCAGAACCGGTGAATGTATTACTTTACATGGCAAAAGGGACTTTGTAGATGCAAATAAATTAAGGATCTTGAGATGGGGAGATTATCCTGGATTATCCAGGTGGGTTCAACATAATCACAAGGGTTCTTATAAGAGGGAAGCAGACTTCTGATCCCTAGAATTATAAAAGGAGAAATTTGTATTGTTTTAAGCCAATAAGTTTGAAACTAATATAATGGCTGACTGAGGAATGTCCATTGGAAATGACAATGAACTCGCCTGTGTAGAAATCTGTGTGGATGGAGACTGCAGACACAGCAGGCCTGAAGGAAGCACTGAGGCACAAGTGTCCATCATGCAGTATGGCCATTGTAAAAAACGGTCACAATTTTTTAATAGATTTCCCCAGAAGAGGTAGGGCCTATGTGCCCTACCCTTGAATCCGGATTCCCTTTGGGACTGCTTCAACCAGTACAGTGTGGAAATGCTGACATACAACACTTGAGGCCCAGTCAGTTTCCAGTGAGAAACCGGACAATTCTTAAGTTCTTTTATACTCTGCGGAACTACAATTTGATAAATGTTCACATCTTTTAGGGAGAATACCAGCAAGAGTAAATGCATTTCATGAAAGAAAGAAATTGAACTGCACTGAGTTTAAGATTCCAATTCAAACAAATTATGGGCAATTTTCTTCCACTTTTTTTTTTTTTGAAAGGCATTGGGCCAATCTTTGTGCTCATTTTCTCACCAGGTTTGGACATATTCCTTCTTTCACCCTATGTTTTGCCATTTTTATGTAACAAGAATTATTTTGAATGCCACTTCCTTCATTTGTTACACTAAAGGGGGAAAAAGAGTTCCTACTCTCCAATCTGGAATATAAGACTCAGGGATGGCTCCAACAATGATGACATTATTATTGTTATCGATTATTATTAATTATTATTATTTCCATATGTTTTTATCTTCCAGCCATTACTCTGATCCTTCTTAGACCTCCCTCTTCTACCTTATCAGCTTTCAAATATTTATAAAATTAAAGATTCATCCTCTAACAACACATTTAAACAAGATTACTCGTCTCCATCCATTCTTCTCATTCCTTTCTAGTTTAGAGATGCCATTATTTTCCTGGGGATAGTTGGCCATATCGACAGGCAACTCCAAAATTATTTCTGATAAAATGTTTGTTCAACTTTGCTTAATTAAAGAGATGAACTTTGCTTGAAGCTTCAGTGAGTATAATGAGTTCTTTGTGAAGTCGTAATAGGTGGTGGCTCTATATTAAGAAAGTCACTTGAAACCTCATATATAGAGCTCCAGTTAAAGTTAAAAAAAAAAACCCACTAAAATGTGATTTTTACAGGTAGCTTACATCAGTGACTATGAAAGTTATATGATTCAGACAGACATTTTGGGGAAACTTTTTAGTTTGATATACTTTCAAATTTAAGGATCTCTCATATACCCTTTACCCACAGTTTATACTTTGCCCCATTTGCTTTATCATCGTCTGTGTGTGTGTGTGCATGTGCATGTATAATTTTTTTCGGAACCATTATAGAGTAAGTTGAGGATATTTTGTCCCTTTATCCCTAAATTCTTCAGCGTGCATTTCCAAAAAGGACATTCTCTTACATAACTATATGGCTGTCAGTGATTTAGACAGACTTTTTTTTTTTTTCTATTTATTTATTTTTTTGGCTGTGTTGGGTCTTCATTGCTATACGTGGGCTTTCTTCAGTTGCAGCGAGCAGGGGCTACTCTTCGTTGCGGTGAGCAGACTTCTCATTGCAGTGGTTTCTCTTGTGGAGCACGGGCTCTAGGCTCACAGGCTTCAGTAGTTGCAGCACGCGGGCTCAGTAGTTGTGGCTTGCAGGCTCTAGAGCACAGCCTCAGTAGTTGTGGTGCACGGGCTTAGTTGCTCCACGGCATGTGGGATCTTCCCGGACCAGGGCACGAACCCGTGTCCCCTGCATTGGCAGGCGGATTCTTAACCACTGCACCACCAGGGAAGCCCTAGACAGACTTCTATCATCCATTTCCTCTTAAAAGTCTGAGTGTCTTTCAAAGGAAGTCTCAGTTAGAACACATTGCTATAATCAGGTCAAACTTATAGGAGTCGTGTTCTTCTTATACCGGTAGCTCCTGAGGGTAGAAAAGTCCTCTCTCCCCTACTACAGAGGTGCAGATTTTGTCCTAAATTCCTTTTGTCCCTGTAAGTCCTAGGTCAGGGGTGAGGGGAGAAGAGAGAGCTTTTGAATTCAAGACTGAAAGGAAGCCAAAAATTTAACTCATGTGTCCACTCTGTGCCTGATCTCCACATTCTGGTCTGATTAGGTTCACGAAGTCTTTCTAGATGTTTCTGAAAGTATGATCATAATGGTCTTAAACTGGACTTAGATCTCTGTTGTAGCCACACAAAAATTAGGAGACTGTCACTTTTATTTAGTGATGCAATTTTTACTTTAGGCAGATCTCTTTAAGACTTATTTTTCTGAAAAAATGATACAAATGAACTTATTTACAAAACAGAAACAGACTTACAGGTCTCGAAATCAAACTTATGGTTACCAAAGGGGAAACGTCGGGGGAAGTGATAAATTAGGAGATTGGGATTAACATATACACACTACTATATATAAAATAGATAACAAGGACCTACTGTATAGCACAGGGAATATTTAATATTCTGTAATAACCTTATATGGGAAAAGAATCTGAAAAAGAATGGGTATATATATATATATACATATATATGATTCACTTTGCTGTACACCTGAAACTAACACAACATTGTAAATCAACTATACTCCAATAAAAATTTTGTAAAAAAAGACTTTTTTTTTCTGGACTCTGGAAAAGTCCACTTCATGCTACACCATGCTTGTCCAAGCTTTTGAGAATCACATCTTACTATCACCTTCCAGGAAAACAAGGTCTCATTTCTAATTTCCTACAGCGTTCCTACTTTCAGCTCAACTCCCTAATATTATTATTTCATTTATTTCTATATTTATCTGGACATATAAAATTCATTTTAATATCATTTATCTATTCTTTAACTTCACTTGAGTAACTTAGCCATCAAAACTCGTAGAATAACTGTTTCTAGTGTCCATGTTTTGGCTATTTGACGATTTCATAAACTTTGTTTCCCCAAATGCCACAATTTTTAAATAATTATTTTAAATGCCAAAATATAGTTTTAAAATGTACAATAAAGTAAAATACGTTATTACTGGATATATTTCATTCTACTTTGTATGAGAAAGATGCAAATTGTGTGATTAATTGAAGGCATTTGATAGATAGCAAAAGTGCAATTGGAAGCACGGAGTAGATAGGAAATCACTGGGTTGGAGGATCTATTTTATTAGTGAAATTGTTGAAATTCATAGCATACTAAATTGGGAGGTACTACAATCATCCATAGACTTAGATTTATTCCTAAGTGTATAATGGTATCTGAGGTTATTATAGTGATTTGATTTGATTTTCCAATTGTCTATTGTAGTATAGAGAAGTACAATTTATTTTTCTATATTGACCCTATACCATACAATCTTGTTAAACTCACTCATTCTACTAGTTTTTTGGTAGAATCCTTAGTGTTTTCTATGTAAACAGTCCTATCATCTGTAAATAATGATAGTTTTATCTTTCTTTCCAATTTGTACACCTTTTTTTCTTGCCTAATTTCACTGGCTAGTACTATTTAAACAGTGCCGAATCAAAGTAATGAAAGCAGATCTCTTTCCCTTGTTCCTGAACTTAGGAGGAAAGTGCTTTGTATTTTACCATTAAGCATGATTGTCACCATAGATATTTCATACATGTTCTTTATAAGGTTGCAGAAGATTCCTTCTATTCTTAGTTTGTTAGGGCTAAACAATTAGCCAAAAATATAAATATAAATATAAATCAAATATAAATCAAGACTGCCTTGGAAAAATTTGGAGTATGTGAGGTTTCTATATCTTTTTCTTTTACCTTTGAGTCTCACACAAACCCTTCCTACCCTCTGAACCTTGTCCTAGTAGCCTCAGCCCTTTGGAACCAAAGACATCTCCTAAGCAGAAGGTAATTAATCTCCAATCCTAAATTGGGCCTCCATGCAAAAAGATCCCACACACTCTTAAAACCCCAGAAAAATACCACATAAGGCCAAAAGCCCTTCCAGTTCTTACAATCCATTTAATCTTCCTACCAAAGCCCTACCCTCAATCTAGTGAAGGAAAGGAAAATGGGAAAAGCAAAAAGAGAGAGGTCTCTCAGCTTTTCTGCTCCCAGATGCCTCTCTGGATAGGGCTTTTTTAAGTAAGTGAGAAGGGCACTGCATGGGTCTAGGAAGAGGTGGTGAGGATCCAGGTGGTGTGGTGAAAAGAGCCTGGATTGGCAGTAAAGAGACCTGGGTTCTGTTCTGTACTCCATTCCTTCTTAGCCATTTGACCTTGGAGAAGGCTCCCTAGTGACCTCCTTAGCCTCAGTGCCCTCACCTATAAAATACATGGATTGAACCAAAACATGAACTCCAAGTGCCCTCTGACATTCTGGACCACTTGATTCCAGATTAGGACAACTAAACATACAGAAAGACTGATGGTTACAAATGGTGACGAATCTACTAGATAATAAATGCAAATACTCTGTGCAACTGTTTACTAGATAACTGGAGCCCCATTAACTGCAAGGTTATCAACCTGGGTTGTGACCTTAGGTATTGATTATCCTGCTCCACATTTATCTCCTCAAAGGATCACAGCTTCCTAGCCAATAAGAAATTTGTAAGGTAAGGCTTACTAATGTATCACACAGGACACAGAAAATGTTCCAGCCTTGACAGGGAAGAAGTGCGTAGAAAATCTCAAGTTACAACACTGCCCAGGAAGGGGTGAGGAAGCGGGGAAGGGGAAGCTGGCGGCTGAAATGTCCCCTTACTCTAATGGGGGAAAAGCAAAGGCAATTCACCTGCATTAATGGGAGTGCTTCATTGGGGGAAGTCCCTGTAGATCCAAGATGTCCGAAGAGTATAGAATAAAATTAGTTGGGCATCAGAGCATTATAGTTGACAACACCTATTCAACAGTTTCAAGTTCCATCCTTGCTTTATTGAAACTGACATGGTCTTGGCTTTCTTGGGACAGTGCAGATTTTATGTAATAAAGGTCATTAGTGAATGCATAACTGTGGTGATTTTAAAACATGGCTACAAATTCTTTGATACTTCTATTGACAGGTGAGGATCTAGGTCCCCTTCCTTTGAATCTTGGCAGGCTTGTGACTGCTTTAACCAATAGAGTCTAGTAAAAGTGGCACTATGTGATTTCTGAGGCTAGATCAAAAAAGGTGATGTAGCTTTTACCTTGTTTGGTAGAACATTCTCTCTTGGAGCCCTGAGCGACTATATGAGGTGTCAGATTATTTTGAGACACCAGGCTGTGAGGAAGCCCAAGTCACATGGAAGGGCAATGAATAGGCACTCCAGTCATCATTCCCGGTCTTCAAGTCATCCCAGACCAAATGCCAGACATGTGAGTGAAGAAGCCTCTAGATGATTCCAGTCCTTAGCCATTCAAGCCACTTCCAGCTGTCTGAATCTTCACAGCTGAGGCCTCAGACTTTTTGGAAGAGTGATAAGCCACACTTGCTGTCCCCTGCCTGAATTCTTGACACACAGAATCTGACAGGATAAGAAGGTGATTGTGGCTTTCTGCTACTAAGTTTGGGTGATTTGTTACACAACAATAGGTAACGAGAATAATAACGAACAAATGTGATTTAATCACTGTACCAGATACTTTTTATATTCAAAACTGTAAAAGCTAACTCTTTGCTCAGAGAATATCTCCTAATTTTTCACTTGGGAAGTAGCATCACTGTTATCCATTATCCATCAGGTGGTCCGTCCCCCCATATGAAAACCTATTGGAGGATTCAATGAATATATTGATATGTGTGAGTTAGCTGATACTCAGCACCCACTAAATACAGAACTCAGAGTAAGTTTAAAAACAATAATATGGAATACAAGACACATTTTGTTCTTTAGGAATCTGCATCTGAATTGAATGGCCGGGTCTAAAGACAGGGCAAGGGCAAATTTGCTTATAAAAGGTACATTAGCCTAACTCTAGGCAGTAGGGCATAGTATTTACAAGGTCATGGATCCCAACCACCTGGGATTTGAATCCTCAGATTTAAATTCAGATTCAGACCCCTCCCTTCCAGCTGTGTGAGCTCAAGCAAGCTACTTAACTCCTTCATGCCTCAGTTTCCTCATCTGTAACATGGAGCTATTGGTAGTATCTTCTCATAGGGTGTTTATAAGGATTCAATGAGATAATGCATGGAAAGCATTAGAATGGTGCCTGGCACATAGTAAGTTCTCAATAAATGTTAGGTGTCAACATTATAAGAGTATTGAGAGGATGCTTAAGACATACCTCACACGGGAAAGTGCAGACTAAAGCAAAGTTTCATTAAAACGTCACTTAGGGAATTTCCTGGCAGTCCAGTGGTTAGGACTCCGAGCTTTCACTGTCAGGGGCCCGGGTTCGATCCCTGCAAGGGAAACTAAGATCCCGCAAGCCGAGTGGTGTGACCAAAAAATTAAAGAAATTTTAAAAAATAAAATAAAATGTCACTTAAATAATCCAGGGACTGAAGGCTCAGCTGTGCCCCCAGGAGCCTAGAGTTGCTGGCTAGAATCTCAGTGAATCTTACGTCAGTCTTTCTTCTCTCCCTAGTCACAGACTTCCTCTGGCCCACCTTTCTCACCTGGCTGTGGGTGTGATAAAAGGGCTTGAATTTCAGAGTTAGACAGATCCTAAATCTTAACTCTGTCACTCACCTTTGTGACCATGGGCAAATTAGCTAGCATTCCTCAATTTCTCCATCTGTAAACTGGAGTAAACAATACCTACATTCATGGAGTGCGGTGAGGACAAAAGTGCTAAAGAACCTAGCACGTAATAGGCACTTGATAATTATTCCCTTCATAATGGGGAAGGGGGAGGGAGGTTAGGGAAGATGCCTCAACTACATTTTACATTTTATGTTTGTTTATACACAATTCTGATTAGCCTGTCCTCAGAACAGCCTTAAAAAGCAGTTACCTTACCACGGGTGAGATTTATTATGCCCTAAACACACAGTGCCTTTGGATATGCATTACCGTCTCAGTCCAAACAGAATCTAGACATTCAAGCTTTGAGACATCAAAGCTTCTTATAGGTCAGAAAAAGAAAAAAGTTTTCTGTTTTTGTTTTTTTTTTAACTTTAGTGTATATAAAAGTCACTCTCTGTCAGACAGAGAAAGACAGATATCATATGATATCACTTGTTTGTGGAATCTAAAAAAACAATACAAATGAATTTATTTACAAAACGGAAGCAGACTCACAGACAGAGAAAGCAAACTTATGGTTACCAAAGGGGAAAGCTGGGGGAAGGATAAATTAGGAATTTATACACAGTACTATATATAAAATAGATCAACAACAAGGACCTACTGTATAGCACAGGGAACTCTACTCAGTGTTCTGTAATAACCTAAATGGGAAAAGAATTTGAAAAAGAATAGATACATGTATATGTATACCTGAATCACTTTGCTGTACACCTGAAACTAACACAACATTGTTAGTCAACTATACTTCAATAAAAAATAAAAAAATTTTAAAAATCACTATTACATGGAAAAACATTAAAAACAAAAATAATAATAATAAAGCCAGAACTCAACTTCCTCTGTCGCCATTAATATTAAACTCGTTTAAATGGAAAAAAATAGTTTCTCTGAAGCAACCATGGAAAAGAGTGGCACACAACAACGTAGATGAAACTCACATACATAGTGATGATGAGAAAAAAACAGGCACAAAAAGAGTACACGCTGTCTGACTCCATTTATATAACATTTAGGAAAAGGCAAGACAACTCAATGGGATTGAGGGCAGAACTGTGATTACTTTTGTTGGGTTCCTGCCTGGGAGAGAGAATGAAGAAGGCTTTAGTGGTTTTGGAAATGTTCTCAACCTTGATCTCGGGCATAATGTGGATGAGTACATCTCGGAAAATTGTATCAAGCGGTACGCTTAAGATTCATGCACTTTTCTGCATGTGTGTTAGACCTCATTAAAAAATGTCCCGGGAAGGTGCTGCCATTACTACTTCCCTTTAATTTACAGATGGTGGGAATGAGGAAGAGGAGGGTATTGTGGGGGGGCATTAACGTGTGTCTTTGGTTGTAGACCAAAGCCTTCATTTTGATAATTACTTTTAATTTAGCAGAAAAGGCCTGATGCAGCTACAACAGTGTGATTCTGCTCCCAGCTTTCCCACGGCATTCTGCAAAATGAAGGCACGGCAGGGGAGATATATGTATTTCTTTTCTTCATATATAAAGGGCTTATAAATAGTAATACCAACCTCAGTGCCAGGCATTTCCTGAGGAATTAATAGCTAGCTGGGGTTAATGGTCCTTGGTTTGACTTTGGGCCATCAACTCTTCTTGCTGCTCTTTAATTCCCAGAAAGTACCCTGTGCCTTGATGGTTATTGCTTAAATACATTAAAATCAAGTTAAGGGTCTGACTTAATATTTAGCTGTGATAATGGAAAACACAAGGAAGTACTCCCAGCAGACACATCCACTGTTGTGTGTTTTTATTTAACTCATTTTCTTCTATATTTTTGAGTAGCACCATGGAATGATACACATGGAGATTTTTGCAGATGTTGTTGCTGGTGCGTGTGTTCATGTTTAAGGCTCAGAACTCACAAAACTAGACCTGCACAGGAACCTCACTAAAAAATTTTGCAATGGGTTCATCATTTCAGTGAAAATTTTCTATTTGGATCTAAGCGTTCTATGAGAAAATAGTTGAACATAATATGAGTTAAGTAAAGTATCAGTTCTGCGTAAATTTAGCACAAAAGTAAGAGTTTGGAACGTGGCGAGCAGCCCTTTATAACAATAATTTCCCTGTGCCTTTTGGAGGATGGACGGAATCCTTCCTAGGGTTTTCTGCTCAGTAGAGGAGAATCATTTCAAGGCAATTCCAAGCAGTTCTTGGAATAGGAAAGCATACACATTTCAAGTTTTAAAAATCCTGTCCATTTAATTCAATAAAATGAGCATTTGTTGCAAACCCTGCTATGTGCAAGGCAGAGAAAGGAAGAGATTGTTAACTGTGAATTCCTTACTTTGGTAGCTCACCATCAAGTGACAAAGATGGACAGACCTAGACCAGAATACAGGGCAGAATATGTTCATCTCTATCTTTAAGAAAACAGGAACTTCCTTGTGAACAGAGACAAACTCATGAAGATCACTCACATTGTGCGAACTTGAAGCATTTGGACTAATTCTCAATTTCTTCTATGAATCAGGTTCCAAAGAAAGGGTATGACTAGATGCACAAGGCTCCCAAACAAAAGATATTTTGTTGGAAAACATTTACAGAGATATCTGAATCTCTCAAACTAATTTCTTTGCATGCCTGGGTTTGGGGGTCAGGGATGAGGGATTGTTTAAAATTCAAATTCACGGCCCGACTTGAGAGATTAAATCAGAATACTGTATATGGGGGTGGAACCCAGACATCTCATTTAAACAAAGTTCCCTGGTGATGTTTTAGTGTGCTGAAGTTTGAAATCACTGAATTAGGGTCTCTCAAATCTACGAAAACTGTTTTGCCTTAACCACTACTGCCATCAGGTAAACATCTTGTCTTGGGAAGAGCTAAATTCTTAGCACCCAAACTTCCCCCAAGTACTTTCCAGCTAGTTTGATGGTTTGAGATTTGTGTTTAGCTTCTTTCAGGCCAGGACCACTTCTGATTCACTCTTAACCTCCTGGTCCAGGTAGTGCTGGACACACCAATGATCCGCTCAATACATATTTGCTAAGTGGAGGAATGGATGAATGAATGCAGATAAGTTCATACTTGAATGGCTAGCAGCCTCCTTTCAGAATGTTCCCAAGATCAAAACATTCATCCAAAATAGACATTAACCTGGAAATGGTCTGAATTCTGTAATTATTGGGAGATGTATGCCTGTGCAAAGTCCCTGGTTTGGATGCCACGCCTGGTATAGGTAGAACCTGGTAGCTTCAGACATAGGATGCAAAAGAATAATGTGCAACACCTCTACCAGCAAAATTGAGAAAATTTGTCTGTGATGATTAGGAGGGATACAAATGGGGTTTGCGTTAAACTGAAATTTAAGTGTCTACATGGACCATTAAAAATATTGATAAAATCCTATTATTGTTTCTCTCTCTCTCTTTCCATGCTTCCATCTATAACCCATGGGTAATAATTATATATACCTTTTCTACCTCCGAAGGTTGGGGAACGTATATGTGAAATTTATAAATTGTACTGTGCTATATAAACCCCAACTGTTATTATCACCTCTACTCTCTTTGGGTAAATATTTCTGTGGTAAATATTTCACTTGATGAGGGTCTTCCCCATGACAGCACACTCCAAGGAGCCTGTACCCCTCACCACCAGACTGAGGTGTGCCCCTTAGGCAAAGTAAAATGATTTTAATTGTTGTTTAAGAAAAACACAGGAGGAAGGTAAATGGTAAGTGAAACAGAATTTTTAAAATATGATCTTGTTTGGGATCCTTTATGCACTTCATTTTTAAAGATAATCAAGAGTTAACTGCCAACATACACCATGTTCAGTTTATTGTGATAACTTGGACGATCTTTACCAAAAAAGAAGTGCCACTTATTTTATTTATTTATTTATTTAGAAATGCTGTTTAGCTGATACACTTGACTCTTCCCCATTTCCTAAGTGGAGTTTTTTTTTTCCAGCTAGCCAAGTTATTTGCATCATATTTCTTTTTATCTTAAGTTCACATAACCCCTAAATGTGAATCTAGGGCAAAAGAGGACAGAGCAGACCTAATGTTATCGATTCATTGATGTGGCACCGTTGGTTTTGATTTTAGAAGGTCAATGCCCTATGGGCCAAATTTGTTCAAAGGACAAATACACGATAATGGCATAGTGCTTCCTCCCTTCAAAAATCCAACCACCACTGTTTAAATACAGCTAAGCATTAGTGGGAAAATGTAATGTATACTTTTAAAAGTAAGTCTCTATGTGGTTTAGAGTCATTCTATAATTATGTTTTAAATAAATGATCACTTTTTAAAACATATAATAATAATATTGCTGGAACTTCAGATAAATAGTTCCTGTTTCATTTTTAATATGTCATTAACTTACCATTACTAAAAATTTAAGCATGCTGTAAAGAATTCCCAGATGGAAATGAGATTATATTAGTAATTTACAATAGAGCAATACATTTCTGTTACGCTTATTTATTAGTGCATTTATGTCACGCAAATTCCTTTGAATATAAAATTGTCATCTGGTTCTACTGGGTAGTAAGTAGGAAATGAAAAAAAATCCAAATAGGAGATATGGGGAAAGATGACAAATATGCAAAGCAGAGTTCTTTTTTCCTGTAGACAGGACACTACCTTGAGGAAGAAGTTTTAAATTATATTTAGGAAAGAAGAGGGACTAAAGGAAGTTTGTGCGTGTCTGTTCATGCACATGTGTGCGAAAGTATGTGTGTTCAAAATAAAAATAACTCCTAAGAGCCTAAAATTATTCTTCAATGTTCAGAATATTCACTTATAAAAATAATCACTCAGGGCTATTACATTTATTGACCAGCTAAATTCACTTTAATGACACTCCGTACAAGTATATAATGCTTTGGGGTTTTATAGCATACAGAAGATGTCACCTACAGATGCAACTAATGACCGTTGTAGATATAGCTGTAGATACCATCAGATAGATGATTCCATGTCTCTATTTTCAGCATTGGCTAAAAAGCAACTTTATGAGTCTGTGGACATCTGAAATCTGCCTGGGTCTCACATGCTTTCCAAAGCAACCTGCCTGCTATACCATCTAGTGTAATCTTTTTTTTTTTTTGCGGTAAGCGGGCCTCTCACTGTTGTGGCCTCTCCCGTTGCGGAGCACAGGCTCCAGACACGCAGGCTCAGCAGCCATGGCTCACGGGCCTAGCCGCTCCGCGGCATGTGGGATCTTCCCGGACCGGGGCACGAACCCGTGTCCCCTGCATCAGCAGGTGGACTCTCAACCACTGCGCCACCAGGGAAGCCCTAGTGTAATCTTTTAACATTCATACTAATTACGTACTTGCCAAATTTATTTGAAGTTGTTTTTGTTTCCTTAACGTGATTCTTTGAAACTGTTTTATCATTTGATTTATGACAAGAAGTAGACCATAAGTCCATTTATCCCAGGAGTTCTTAACCTGGAAAGCTTCAGGCATCATCAACTCCCAGAAGTTGTACGTTCAATTTGCACATCAGTGCTATATTCCAGGGAGAGGATTCCTACCTTTTGTCAGAGTCTAAGAGATTAGAAAAGGGAGAGGTTTTCATATCCATTGCAAGATGGAGCCAATGATAGGGCCAAAGGCAGAGTGAGGAAAGAGGACAAATTGTGAGGGGCAAAAGGAGTAGGAGGGACAAGAGAAACATGAGAAAGGAAAGGTAGAAGAGAGAAGAAGCAAAGGAAGGGGAAGGAGAAGAGGGAACAAAGGTTAAAAGCAAAGGAAAATAAAAGCAAGTCACAGGAAGGGGCAAATTAGGGGTATGGGATTAACAGACGCAAACTACTATGTATAAAATAGGTAAGCAACAGGGATGTACTATATAGCACAGGGAATTAGCCATTATCTTCCAATTACCTGTAATGGAGTATAATCTGCAAAAATATTGAATCACTATGCTGTATACCTGAACCTAACATAATACTGTCAATCAACTATACTTCAAGAAAGAAAGAAAGAGAGAGAGAAAGACAGAAAGACAGAAATAGGAAGGAAGCAAGGAAGGAAAGAAGGAAGGAAGGAAGGGGGGAAGGAAATAAAAGATAAGCTAAAAAAGAGCAAGTCACAGGGGAGAAGGGAAGAGGGAGAGAAAGAAAAGGATAAGAAACCTCATCCCACAGCCTTCTCTGGGACTCAGGACACTAAGAAATTCCCCCTTCCCTCAGCCAGCTGCCCCCCAGCAGGTCCAGCTTCTATCCAGCTATGGCACATAACCCTTTTTTTTTTTTTTTCCTATTTTACACTATGCCTGTTGATTCAAGCACAGGCTTTTACTTGGGCAAAGGTTCCATAACAATGAATTGAAGGATGGTTCCAAAAGTGCATCAGAGGATGACGGTTGTGTTGCCTCACACTTAGGCGCAATCAAATAGGCTAAGCTAAACAAGAAGTCTTGAGCAGCAACTTGGACTCTAATGGACACTGGACAATCCTACTGACACAGACCCAGTGAAAAACGAAATCTGCAGTCTAGGGTGAACAACACATAGGTAAATGCAGGTTCTTCACATAGATGAAAGCCTTCAAATTTTCAAGGAAAAATAAACTTTTATTTTAAAAATAAAGTTTGAAGGAAAGATGACCTGAGTTTACATTAAAATAATGCTAAAAAATTTGGGGTTCCAGGAATAGACTTCTGGAGTAGACCTAGACTCTTTGAGAGATCTAGAGATTAGACGATTCAGGATCGAGTACACAGAAATTCCCAGTAGCCCTTGAAGTGGCATACTGGACACCAGGCCCCAAAGGACCTCCTTTTCAAATGTTTAGCTTGGCTCCCAGAAACACCTCTGCTGGAGTTCGAATCTGGTCTCAGAAAAGCACAGAGGAATACGGTTTAACATTGACCCATGAGACTAACCTTAATCTGTTCCAAATGACCATTATTTACAGGGTGAACATATGATTTATCATCCATACTGGGATGCTTTGGGGAGTGAAAAAAGGGGTCATTAACAAATTAAGTCAAGGCAATAGTCATAAATGGAGACTGTCCCTGGCAAACTGGGATGTATGATCACCCCATCTCTACAGAACTCCTCACTGCTTGTCAGTGAGGTAAAGCACAGGGGGATCAGCTCCGTGCTTTGTGATGACATAGAGGGGTGAGATAGGGAGGGTGGGAGGGAGGGAAGCTCAAGAGGGAGTGGATATGGGGACATATGTATGCACATGGCTGATTCACTTTGTTGTACAACAGAAACTAACACAGTATTGTGAAGCAATTACACTCCAATAAAGATCTATTAAAAAAACAAACATACAAACCCAAAATAACAACCAGTAATGATTAATAAAACTGTAATGAAATCTGGTTCCAAATGGAACCCAAAAGCTTTCAGCAATTTTAATTACCAAAATTCATCACGTTTGTGGCTATTGGTTAGCCTTGTGTTTGTGTAAAAGAGGTATAAAATAAGACATAAGGCATCTGGATACTGTCTCTCCTTGCATAAATGGAAGATCCTGACCAACATATAATTTAAGTTTTGACAGGAAGGAACCACCTGGTGACTGACAGGTGTCACTTTCTAGATCGAGGAAGAAAAGTTGGAAGCTAGGACCAACTGGCGGTATATCAAAGAAATAAGTCCCAATTTTGGGAAAAACTTTTATTAAAAAGTTACAGTGTTTCCTAATACACAGGAATTAGTCATATTATATTAGATGACTCTCTCTCATCTTTTTCTAAGTCTGTCTGTTTTTCACTCCTCTGATCAGTCTAAAAAGTCATGGGTCCTGTCTGGTCCTTTCCAGAGACTAGAAGAGACAGGAGCAGAAATAAAGACTTTTCATTGGTCTTTTGGACCATTGCAACAGTACTGTTAAAAAGACATGCATGCATACATACATACATAAGTACATAAAAAATAACCTCTCATTACTCTCACTGGTTCCTGAACTGACAAGAGGGTGGGATAGACATCTTGGTTGGCGAGTGCGGCTGGAAAGCCCTTCCAGAATATCTCCTAGAAAGTGGGTACCACTTACTCTAGGGATAATCTAATTGATATGGTTAATTTACGGCAACTTGATTCCACCACAGGGTGTCCAGACATTTGGTCAGATATTGTCCTGGGTATGTCTGTGAGGGTGTTTCTGGATGAGGTTAACATTTGAATCTGTAGACTAAAGCAGATTGCCCTCCCCAGTGCGTGTGGCCCTCATCCAATCAATTGAAGGCCTGAATAGAACACAGAGGCTGAGTGAGAGGGAACTTTGTCTGCCTGACTACTTGAGCTGGGACACTGATCTTCGGCCCTCGGAGTGAAACTTACACCATCAGCTCTCCCGGTTCTCAGGCCTTCAGATTTGGACTGGAGCTACACCATCAGATCTCCTGGGTCTCTAGCTTGCTGACGGCAGACATTGGGACTTCTCAGCCCCCATAATTATATGAGCCGATGAAGATCGGTTCTGTGTCTCTGGAGAACCCTGACTAATACACCCACTTTTGAGCAATCTAGGTTCAGCAGTGCCTTAAGATACAGCAAAGAATAGGTGTGTGATCCACTGGAAGTTAAGAAAACGTCTCACAGCGTGTAGCCCATGGAGGACAACTATAAGGGGCATTGACCTGGTCTGGCCCCAATCCCAGCTATAACCATGAACAGGCTGGGCCCAAACCAGTGGGCCCCATGGCTATCAAGTCCCTGCTCTGCCTTGGAAGTCGGAATGCCCCTGGTACTCGTGTACCCCCAAACATCCTGTCAGCTATTTGATACTTTTCATGCTGGAGTCCAACCCTCAGAAACAAATCCAGAACCATGGATAGACTCTGAGGCTGTCTCTCTGGCAGAGGTCACAGGAATGGTCAAGGGGCCAAGTGGAAAAGTTCACCAGATACCCTAAGCAAACACTTCAGAGAAAAAGCAACAAGCCATGAAACAAAGAAGAAATATGGTTGAGAGCTAACCTGGTCAAAAGAGCAGGGCTCCACATGGAAAAGAAAAATGGAGGGAAGACAACATCCTCAAGTACTGCCCCTCATGTCTCTGTTATCCTTGGGTCCAGTTATTTTTGTTTCTGTTGGGACCAGGTGGGTTGTTCCTCAAGGTACCTGGGCCTTGCTGGATGTCTCAGAGGCATTAGACATTAATTCTCAACTCTGCTTTATAGGTATTCTATCCCCGTGATCTTGTCTCATTCTCACCCTTAGGTGCATCAGTGAGATTTTATATCAGTTGGATAAATCCTCCCTGTAGCCAGACAATCAGGGCCCATAATTATTGGCTGTTTATTTTAAGGATGAAAGCATTTCTTTCCATCTCTAACCCTGTTCATTCCTGAGGTTAAAAAGGCATCTGTAAATTTTGTCTGATAAATTTTCCATTCATTCTCCTCCTCTCCTTCAGTATGCCAATCAAGCTGTCAGCTTGCTTTCTCTGCAGATTCATAACACTTCACCTTCAGTCTCATTAACTGATTTGCCTTTTGTTTCACATGAAGAAAACTCATCTCAACACTTAAAACCCTGGGAGTTACAATTCAGGACTTCTTCAGCTGTTTTTCGGATTTTTAGCTCCCACTGCTGGTTCTTTATTTTCTGCCTTTGAGATAGAAAAATTTCCTTTTTCTTTCAACCACCTTTCACTGACCCTCTCTTCAAATAGGAAGTAAGATTTACGCTCATATTTTAGCTTTTCTATGTGCCAACTTTTATAAATTTCAAAATACAGTCCAAATTCACTCATTCGGACTCTATTTGGACATTGTGAAAATTAGGATAAAATCTGGGCTATACAATTTGCTTAGGTATACCCTTTCCCATTAGGGTAATAAGTAGTACCTTAATAATACTTTATACACAAACAATCACAGATGTAATCTGTGTCTTGGAGTACTGTTAAGCCCAGATTGCCCTAAAGTAAAACTGGGCTTAGATGTAAGTAGAGTGAGTGCAAATAATACCCTTCACTGGTGGTACTTGGTGAGCTCAGTTTAAGTTAATGCAGCCACCTGACTGTTGAAAAAAAAACAATGTTTATAAAACTTAAAAGTTTAGGTGATGGTTAAGGATGCAGCTGTAGAGTCAGACTGTCAAGTTTGGAATCCTGGCTTCACCATTAACTCACTGTATGATTTAGGGCCAGTTACTTCTCAGGGCCTCAATTTCTTCTCCATAAGACATGGAAAAATAAAATAAATACCTCCTAAAGTTGTCTCAAAGATTAATTGAGTTGAAGCATGTCAAATGCTTAGCATCTTGCCAGGAAGACGGTACTCTCTTAGTCAGCTGACTGAGCTTATGTTCTCCCTAAAGCAGATCTTGGGATAAGGATGCGAATGCAAGTAGTTTATCTGGAAGAGGATCCCAGGAAACATGTGCAGAAGAGTGTGGAAGTGAGACAGGGAAGGGAAGGCATCCAATAAAGGGTGTGGTACCAAGTAGGTTATTACTATGGACAACTGGGGCTCAGTTCCACTGGGGCCCTCTGGAAGACTGTCCAGCACACAACTCAGAGCTATACCTGGCCCCCTGCCAAGGGGGTAGGGAGCTGGGGTGTTTATGGATGAATTCCTGAGGACCATGCCAAGAGTATTGCTTGAGATGAGGGAGACATTGGCTCTGCCTTTGTGGACCTTACATTTTAGTGGGACTAGGGTAGAACATCTTGGAGTTCTTACTGTATGCATTTAACAAAATTATCTGGGTCCTATGAGAAAGGTTGTGGTCAGTCAAGGGGCAGCCATGTCTGTGGATGCAGAGTCAGGGTAGGAGCGCTGGACACTGGCATAGAGAATCAGCGCTGCTCAGAAGAACCCAGTTTGTAGCCAGGCTGTTAACCGTATATGTCAAATTTGTGGGGCAAGGCAAGTTCAGAGTAAGGAAAATGGGGAGGACAGGGTGAGAGTCAGAGTATGGGCCATGACAGGCAGATCAGGGCAGATCCTTGCACAAAGAGAAGTGCCAGGTAACCCATAGATTTGTCCAAAGCAGGCCAAACTGTCTTAAAACTTGTGTTTTGGAAAAATGATGTAAATCTGTAAAATTTAGAGGAGTTTTCTTTTATCCTGGAAAAGAATCATTTTCTATGTAAATGTCATAAATCTTCCAACTATGAGGGACATGCCAGGCTTCTGGGAAACCCAACCTACATGCCATTCAAAGTTCAGCTCCAATGTCACTCCCTCAAGAAAGCTTTCCCCAAATAGCCCTCCCCACGTACACATTGTCATGCCACCCTGTGAATCTCTTTTGTGGCACTTACCTTGATGTCTTGCTTATAATTAAATGACCAGCTGTGTCATCAACCATTGGATGGCTGCCTTCCTGACAGGTCAGTCACTTTCACCACCTTATCTCAGGACCTTGCATAGTGCAGGCTAGAGTCGGTACACAGTAATTATTTGTTGAAGAAAGAGTAAATTTTTCCATGTGAGGTTTATAAAATATCATGTAGATTAGTAAATAGTAGCCAAAGAAACCCCAAAATAGCCCCTCCTGGGTGATTTTTCCACTGTTTCTCTCAGCAATGTCTCTGTAACTTGGAATAGTCCCAGATCCTTCTGTCACCCAGCAGTGTATAGATCCTTCCTCAGCAGCGTCCTTAGTGGGCAGCTGCTCAGGAAGACCCCTTAGTGAATATGATGCTATGACGCTCTTTCAAGACAAGATTGAAATTTGAGACAGTAGCTGAGTCCTACCTGTCTTCTCAGGGGTCTTCTGCAGATACCACCAGATACTTGCCTCATGTGAGCAGGCTTTGAGCCTGGAATTTTTCTCTGCCTTACAAGTGTTCAGTCCCAGGTAGCTAAAGACCTTGGTCATAACCCCAAGCCATCTGCCTTCTCCCATAGGGTAGAGGGGCACTTGTATAAGAGTTCTAGAGACATCTTGGATCACCCCATGATTGCCAAGTTACCTGTGCAAATTCAACTCTGATACTAATCCTGGAGAAACACTCATTTACTCAGAGTTGTAAGACAGCGGGTATGGAATCTCATGGTTTTCTATACAGGCAGTCCTTGCTTTGCATGGTTTTGACATGCAAAAATTTCAGATACCACAGTTTAGTTAATAACACCAGTCCGCCAACAACATGACTCAAATTTCAGTTACCATGTTATATGAACACTGAGTAATTGCATAAAGTACAAATTTGCTGCTAACTCTTTGGTCCACAAATCACTACATAAATAACAGAGGCACATCACAATCAGTGACCAATCATATCACTTCTTTCAAAGTCTATCGGTGATTGGTATCTGAGAATCTGTTATTCAATTCACACAGGGACAGCAAAGCCTGTATTTGCGTTGCCTACTTGTTACCCAGTGATAAAACCATGTGACATTTTACAGAAATGGATAATTGAAAGAAGAAATTGGCCAGCCAAGAAATGAAAAGTAGTAATACTGGAAGTTAAATGAGGAAGATGGTTGTGATGAAAATGTCCCAGAGGAAGTGACACCAGAAAAAACTTCACATTAAAGGAACTCTCAGAGATATTTTACAACATTGAAAGTGCAAAGGACAAAATGTTGGAAGCTGATTCATACTTAGAAAGGAGTATGACAATTTGCCAAGGCATAGAAAATGTGCTTGCTCTGTATCCAAGGTTATATGATGGGAAGAAGGCGGCAAGTACTGCTCAGACTACTCTTGATAAGATTTTTACAAAGAAAAACACTTTAATTCTCAATGTGTCTAATGTTTTAAATTGCAGTGTACTAAATAAATTAATTTGGCTATTTTTCATTTTCCTATACATCTATAGTCAACAGTAAGAGAAATTTTAATGTCTTTGACAACAATTTTTAAAAGTCACAGAACACCTGTAATTTTCCCCATTGGTTAATATTGCTTTGTCCGGTTTGCAAAACAAAAACTACCTATAATTTGTTGCAGTGGAATATGTCTAGCTATTTTGACAAGCTCATTGTTATTATGACTGTATTAGCAAACTAAAGATTATATGAAGGCAAGTATTCACATTCTGATAGTGGGACAGAATATTGAAATTTGAGGGTCTCCGGAAGAATAAAGTTACAAAAAAATGATAGCAGAATATCAGCTATCTGGAGCAAGAGATTGTAACTGCATTGTCTCTTGTTTATTTTTAATTGAGATATAGTTGCTGTACAATTTTATATAAGTTACAGGTGTACAATATAGAGATTCACAATTTTTAAAGGTTATACTCCAATTATTGTTATTATAAAATATTGGCTGTATTCCCCATGTTGTACAATATATCCTTGTAGCTTTTTTTTTTTTTTTTTTTTTTTTTTGCGGTACGCGGGCCTCTCACTGTTGTGGCCTCTCCCGTTGCGGAGCACAGGCTCCGGACGCGCAGGCTCAGCGGCCATGGCTCACGGGCCCAGCCGCTCCGCGGCATGCGGGATCTTCCCAAACCAGGGCACGAACCTGTGTCCCCTGCATCGGTAGGCGGGCTCTCAACCACTGCGCCACCAGGGGAGCCCTGTAGCTTATTTTATACCTAATAATTTGTACCTCTTACTCCCCTACCTCTATCTTGCCCCTCCCTGCTTCCCTCTTCCCACTGGTAACCACTACTTTGTTCTCTATATCTGTGAGTCTGCTTCTTTTTTGTTATCTTCTCTAGTTTGGTGTATTTTTTAGATTCCACATGTAAGTGATATCATACAGTATTTGTCTTTCTGTCTGACTTATTCCACTAATCATAATACCCTTCAGGTCTATCCATGTTGTTGCAAATGGCAAAATTTCATTCTTTTTTTTGGCTGAGTAGTATTCCATTGTGTGTGTGTGTATATATCTATCTCTCTATCTCTATCTCTATCTCTATCTATCTTCTTTAGCCATTCATCTGTTGATGGACACTTAGGTTGCTTCCATACTTGGCAATTGTAAATAATGTTATGCACATTGGGGTGCATGTATCTTTTAGAATTAGTGGTTTTGTTTTTTTCAGATATATACCCAGAAGTGGAACTGCATTGTCTCAATTTTTAATGCCACCAAATCTGGCTATCCCCAGAACTCCTGTTTTTCTATTCAGTAGGGAAGCTTAAATTCTGTCCCTTGATCCACTACTGAATAAAAGGGACTCTTTTTTTTTTTTTTTTTTGGTACGCGGGCCTCTCACTGCCGCGGCCTCTCCCATAGCGGAGCACAGGCTCCGGACGCGCAGACCCAGCGGCCATGGCCCACGGGCCCAGCCGCTCCGCGGCATGTGGGATCCTCCCGGACCGGGGCACGAACCCGCGTCCCCTGCATCAGCAGGCGGACCCCCAACCACTGCGCCACCAGGGAAGCCCTAAAAGGGACTCTTGAACACGTTTCATTACTTTCCTATACTTCAAACCTTCCGATTGTGTGACTAAACATACTCCTAGGTATGTTGCAAGGACTGACAATGCTTTTAGATAACTTTGAATGGCATGTGATGCTAATAAACTGAATACTCAAATATATTTTATGGGTAATGCTTGCAGATCTTATGGTCAGGAGCATTCTCCTTATTGCATTAGTTCCCTCTACCTTGCAACAATCCTCTCTCATAAAGTCTCTCTTTACCAAGTCTGCAAAAAATATGTTTTATGAATACTTATTACTTAATGATCCTTATGTATACATACACATTGAGAGCTGAAATTCCTAGCTCTAAGTTGAATTGGCCAATTCCTGCCAAACATAGGAACCTCTCGCTAATATGAGCTGAGTCTGGTCTGCAAAGTGACTGGAATTTCTTTTTCTCTCCAGTGCAACATTTCCAGCATCCCACAGGACAATGTGCGGTCTTCTCACAGCAGTGGCTTGGGGTCTTCCCCCTTGGCTTGATTGGGAACCCAAGGAAGCAGGGACAATGCCCCCACCCCACCCCCTACCAAGATGTGAGCTTGCCTCAGGAAACACTCTAGTTTCCTGTTTTATGTGTAGTCACTGTTCAATAAATATTCATGGTTTGACCAGAGTATGATTTGATGCTTTGTAGGGACAGAGTTGTAGGGCTCTGAGGAGAGAGGGGACAGAGAAGCCCATAACAATGGCCCTAAGCTCTTGGTCATGAGGAGACTACGTAAGCTGGATTGTTAAAATGGGTTTATATATTGCTTAAAATAATCACAACAACTTTCTTTTTTCTTGGATGTTGTAGACTCAGTGGTCATTAGGAAGACAATGAACCCACCCAGATGGCTGGTTGTGAACAAAGTGATGTAGAGGGCACTGAAGAAGATGGGAAGCAAAGGGAGAGATGGTTCCAGAGATGAACACACTGGCATGCCCCATGGGGTATTTCATACAGTATTCACCTTTAAATCGTGCTCCAAACTATTTTTTTATGTTTATTGTTGCAAACATGTAAACAGAGAAAAGTTCACCAGATAAAATGTACTCTAAATATAACCACAGTTTCGGTAGTACCCCTCAGATATAACCACCACTTCCACTTTGTATTCTTCCACTGTATTCTTTGAGTCTTTTTTTTCATATTTATTTATTTTTTAAAATGTGCTAAAATACATGTAACATAAAATTGACCTTCTTAACAACTTTTAAGTGCACAGTTTAGTAGTGTTAAGTACATTCACATTGCTGCTCAGCCAATCTCCAGAACTCTTTTCATCTTTCAAAACTGAAAGTCTATATCCAGTAAACAACTCCCCATTCTCCCCTGCCCTCATCCCCTGGCAACCACCCTCCCAACTATTTTTTTTCTCAACTGTAAAATAGGGACAATATTCCGAAAGGATTGTTATGAGAATTAAATGAGATAATGTATGCAAATTGCTTGCTATAGTGCTTGATACACAGTTAAGTGTTCAACAAATGTTAGATATTATTATTCTGTATGATTCTGTCTTATGATTTGTTTTGAAAACACCATGAATCAACTTGGGTGAAACTGGGTTTACATAAACACAAATGCTGCCTATAATTAGAGAAAGATGAGCAAAAAGGATGCAGGCAACAAGAGACCTTATGTGGAAGATGAAAGAAGATGGATACCCTTACCTCGGAGATAGGGAGTTGGGAGGGGGGTTCTGATTTACCTTGATTTAATTGGCAGCTGTATATGAGCCTCAATTTCCTTTTGGAACCTGTTGGTTAACAGTTCATAGGACCTGGGCTATTTTCTATTTGTTCTAATGCAGAGGTGGCACATAGCAGTGGGCTTTTATTTCGCTCTCTATATGAGGTATACTGGATTTCATTCATTCAGTAAGCAAATACTTATTGCACATTTACGATGATAAGAAATGTGCTGGCCTCGGAAATACAGATTTGAGAAAGATCCACTCTTTCTCTTCAAGGCACTGTGAGTCGGGCAGTAAATCACCAATTACAACACAGTGTAACAAGTGTCAATGTGGGCAAAGGAGGGGTAGTCAGCCTGTGGGTGTGGGGGGAGAGAGGGAGGGCTTCCAGGAGGAGGACTCACTTCAGCAGGACCCTGAAAGAGAAGTAGGGGTAAGAGAGAATGAGAAATGAGGAGGACCAGCCCAGGATCTCAGGCAGAGAGATGGAAGGTGAGAAAAATGAATGAAAAGGATAAGAGGGGAGGTCATGAATTACTGGACCATGATGAGAAAATTGGACATACTCAGCGGTGATGTGGGAACTACCTCAGAGGCCCAGAGACTGTTTAAGAGGCTTTTGTGAGAGTCTGGGCATGAGACGGTGCTGGCTTGTGATAAAGTGTCAGTTGAGATGGAGGAAGGAGGACACAGCTGAGTGATATTAAGGAGGTAGAATTGATCAGACTTGGTGATGAACATTCATGAGGCAGTGAGGGGACAGAGAAATCTAAGATTGTGTCCAGTTTTTGGCTTGGGAAACTGGGTGATTGTTGGTGGCATTGAGAACAGAGACAGAGAACACTGAGACAGAGAACAGAGGAGGAGGAACAAGTTCTGGGTGAAAATAAAGAGTTCAGATTTGGACACTCTGAGTCCAAGGTACCCATAATCCAAGTGGAGATCTCCAGTTGGTAGGTAGATAGATATGCCATATAAATGCAAAATATTATTTTTCATTGCTAGTATTATATTAGTGCTCTTTTTAAAAATATTTATTTATTTTGGCTGCACTGGGTCTTAGTTGTGGCACATGGGACCTTCATTGTAGCATGTTGAATCTTTAGTTGCAGCAGGCGGACTCTTAGTTGTGGCATGTGGGATCTAGTTCCCTGACCAAGGATGGAACATGGGCCCCCTGCATTTGGGAGTGCAGAGTCTTAGCCACTGGACCACCAGGGAAATCCCTAGTGCTCTTTATAATTTAAAAGTTAATGATTTCAACATATTAAATCATATGCAAATCAATAATATCAGATAAATATTATATAATAGGAAGCATATAATGATTCATAAGTAATAGAGAAAAGCACAATTAAAAATATTGTGTGGAGAATCAAGAAGAACTACAATCCCGCGGCCTGCAGAACAAAAACCACATTCACAGAAAGATGGACAAGATGAAAAGGCAGAGGGCTATGTACCAGATGAAGGAACAAGATAAAACCCCAGAAAAACAATTAAATGAAGTGGAGATAGGCAACCTTCCAGAAAAAGAATTCAGAATACTGATAGTGAAGATGATCAAGGACCTCGGGAAAAGAATGGAGTCAAAGATCGAGAAGATGCAAGAAATGTTTAACAAAGACCTAGAAGAATTAAAGAACAAACAAACAGAGATGAACAATACAATAACTGAAATGAAAACTACACTGGAAAGAATCAATAGCAGAATAACTGAGGCAGAAGAACAGATAAGTGACATGGAAGACAGGATGGTGGAATTCAGTGCTGCGGAACAGAATAAAGAAAAAAGAATGAAAAGAAATGAAGACAGCCCAAGAGACCTCTGGGGCAATATTAAATGCAACAACATTTGCATTATAGGGGTCCCAGAAGGAGAAGAGAGAGAGAAAGGCCCCAAGAAAATATTTGAAGAAATTATAGTCGAAAATTTCCCTAACATGGGAAAGGAAATTGCCACCAAAGTCCAGGAAGCACAGCAAGTCCCATACAGGATAAACCCAAGGAGAAATGCTCCAAGACACATAGTTATCAAATTGGCAAAAATTAAAGACAAAGAAAAATTATTGAAAGCAGCAACAGAAAAATGACAAATAACATACAAGGGAACTCCCATAAGGTTAACAGCTGATTTCTCAGTAGAAACTCTACAAGCCAGAAGGGAGTGGCATGATATACTTAAAGTGATGAAAGAGAAGAACCTACAACCAAGATTACTCTACCCAGCAAAGATCTCATTCAGATTCGATGGAGAAATCAAAAGCTTTATAGACAAGCAAAAGCTAAAAGAATTCATCACCACCAAACCGGCTCTACAACAAATGCTAAAGGAACTTCTCTAAGTGGGAAAAACAAGAGAAGTAAAGGACCTACAAAAACAAACCCAAAACAATTAAGAAAATGGTCATAGGAACATATATATCGATAATTACCTTAAACATGAATGTATTAAATGCTCCAACCAAAAGACACAGGATCGCTGAATGCATACAAAAACAAGACCCATATATATGCGGTCTACAAGAGACCCACTTCAGACCTAGGGACACATACAGACTAAAAGTGAGGGGATGGAAAAAGATATTCCATGCAAATGGAGATCAAAATAAAGTTGGAGTAGCAATACTCATATCACATAAAATAGACTTTAAAATAAAGAATGTTACAAGAGACAAGGAAGGATATTACATAGTGATCAAGGGATCAATCCAAGAAGAAGATATAACAATTATAAATATATATGCACCCAACAGGGAGCACCTCAATACATAAGGCAACTGCTAACAGCTATAAAAGAGGAAATCGACAGTAACACAATAATAGTGGGGGACTTTTAACACCTCACTTCCAGGAAAGGAGCAATCATCCAAAATGAAAATAAATAAGGAAACAGAAGCTTTAAATGGCACAATAGACCAGATAGATTTAATTGATATTTATAGGACATTCCATCCAAAACCAACAGATTACACTTTCTTCTCAAGGGCACACGGAACATTCTCCAGGATAGATCACATCTTGGGTCACAAATCAAGCCTCAGTAAATATAAGAAAATTGAAATCATATCATGCATCTTTTCTAACCACAACGCTATGAGATTTGAAATGAATTACAAGGAAAAAAACGTAAAAAACACAAACATATGGAGGCCAAACAATACGTTACTAAATAACCAAGAGATCACTGAAGAAATCAAAGAGGAAATCAAAAAATACCTAGAGACAAATGACAATGAAAACACGACGATCCAAAACCTATGGGATGCAGAAAAAGCAGTTCTAAGAGGGAAGTTTATAGCTATACAAGCCTACCTCAAGAAACAAGAAAAATCTCAAATAAACAATCTAACCTTACACCTAAAGGAACTAGAGAAAGAAGAACAAACAAAACCCAAAGTTAGCAGAAGGAAAGAAATCATAAAGATCAGAGCAGAAATAAATGAAATAGAAACAAAGAAAACAATAGCAAAGATCAATAAAACTAAAAGGTGGTTCTTTGAGATATAGACAAAATTGATGAACCGTTAGCCAGACTCATCAAGAGAAAGAGGGAGAGGACTCAAATCAATAAAATTAGAAATGAAAAAGGAGAAGTTACAACAGACACCACAGAAATACAAAGCATCCTAAGAGACTACTACAAGCAACTCTATGTCAAAAAAATGGACAACCTGGAAGAAATGGACAAATTCTTAGAAAGGTATAACCTTCCAAGACTGAACCAGGGAGAAACAGAAAATATGAACAGACCAATCACAAGTAATGAAATTGAAACTGTGATTAAAAACCTTCCAACAAACAAAAGTCCAGGACCAGATGGCTTCACAGGTTAATTCTATCAAACATTTAGAGAAGAGCTAAGATCCATCCTTCTCAAACTCTTCCAAAAAATTGCAGAGGAAGGATCACTCTCAAACTCATTCTATGAGGCCACCATCAACCTGATACCAAAACCAGACAAAGATACCACAAAAAAAGAAAATTACAGACCAATATCACTGATGAATATAGATGCAAAAATCCTCAACAAAATACTAGCAAACAGAATCCAACAACACATTAAAAGGATCATACACCATGACCAAGTGGGATTTATCGCAGGGATGCAAGGATTCTTCAATATACGCAAATCAATCAATGTGATACACCATATTAACAAATTGAAGAAGAAAAACCGTATGATCCTCTCAATAGGTGCAGAGAAAGTTAATGAGAAAATTCAACACCATTTATGATAAAAACCCTCCAGAAACTGGGTATAGAGGGAACCTACCTCAATATAATAAAGGCCATATACGACAAACCCACAGCAAACATCATTCTCAATGGTGAAAAACTGAAAGCATTTCCTCTAAGATCAGGAAGAAGACAAGGATGTCCACTCTCACTACTATTATTCAACATAGTTTTCAAAGTCCTAGCCATGGCAATCAGAGAAGAAAAAGAAATAAAAGGTATACAAATTGGAAAAGAAGAAGTAAAACTGTCACTGTTTGCAGATGACATGATACTATACATAGACAATCCTAAAAATGCCACCAGAAAACTACTAAAGCTAATCAATGAATTTGGTAAAGTTGCAGGATACAAAATTAATGCACAGAAATCTCTTGCATTCCTATACACTAATGATGAAAAATCTGAAAGGGAAATTAAGGAAACACTCCCATTTACCATTGCAACAAAAAGAATAAAAAACTTAGGTATAAACCTACCTAGGCAGAAAAAAGACCTGTATGCAGAAAACTATAAGACACTGGTGAAAGTAATTAAAGATGATACCAACACATGGAGAGATATACCATGTTCTTGGATTGGAAGAATCAATATTGTGAAAATGAGTATACTACCCAAAGCAATCTACAGATTCAATGCAATCCCCATCAAATTACCAATGGCATTTTTTACGGAACTAGAACAAAAAATCTTAAAATTTGTATGGAGACAAAAAAGACCCTGAATAGCCAAAGCAGTCTTGAGGGAAAATAACAGAGCAGGAGGAATCAGACTCCCTGACTTCAGACTATACTACAAAGCTACAGTAATCAAGCCAATATGGTACTGTCACAAAAACAGAAACATAGACCAATGGAACAAGATAGAAACCCCAGAGATAAACCAATGCACATATGGTCAACTAATCTATGACAAAGGAGGCAAGGATATACAATGAAGAAAAGGCAGTCTCTTCAATAAGTGGTGCTGGGAAAACTGGACAGCTACATGTAAAAGAATGAAACTAGAACACTCCCTAGCACCATTCACAAAAATAAACTCAAAATGGATTTGAGACCTAAATCTAAGACCGGACACTATAAAACTCTTAGAGGAAAACATAGGAAGAACACACTTTGACATAAATCACAGCAAGATCTTTTTTGATCCACCTGCTAGAGTAATGGAAATAAAAACAAAAATAAACAAATGGGACCTAATGAAACTTGAAATCTTTTGCACAGCAAAGGAAACCATAAACAAGACGAAAAGACAACCCTGAGAATGGGAGAAAATATTTGTAAATGAATCAACGGACAAAGGATTAATCTCCAAAATATATAAACAGCTCACGCAGCTCAATATTAAAGAAATGAACAACCCAATCCAAAAATGGGCAGAAGACCTAAATAGACATTTCTCCAAAGAAGACATACAGATGGCCAAGAAGCACGTGAAAAGCTGCTCAACATCACTAATTATTAGAGAAATGCAAATCGAAACTACAATGAGGTATCACCTCACACCAGCTAGAATGGGCATCATCAGAAAATCTACAAACAACAAATGCTGGAGAAGGTGTGGAGAAAAGGGAACCCTCTTGCACTGTTGGTGGGAATGTAAATTGATACAGCCACTATGGAGAACAGTATGGAGGTTCCTTAAAAAACTGAAAGTAGAATTACCATATGATCCAGCAATCCCACTACTGGGCATACACCCAGAGAAAACCATAATTCAAAAAGACACATGCACCCCAATGTTCATTGCAGCACTATTTACAATAGCCAGGTCATGGAAGCAACCTAAATACCCATCGACAGATGAATGGATAAAGAAGTTGTGGTCCATATATACAATAGAATATTACTCAGCCATAAAAAGGAATGAAATTGGGTCATTTGTTGAGACGTGGATGGATCTAGAGACTTTCATACGGAGTGAAGTAAGTCAGAAAGAGAAAAACAAATATTGTATATTAACACATGTATGTGGAACCTAGAAAAATGGTACAGAGGAACCCGTTTTCAGGGCAGAGGTTGAGACACAGATGTAGAGAACAAATGTATGGACACTGAGGGGGGAAAGCTGCGGGGGTGTGGGGATGGTGGTGTGATGAATTGGGCGATTGGAATTGACATGTATACACTGATGTGTATGAAATTGATTACTAATAAGAACCTGCTATATAAAAAAATAAATAAAATAAAATTCAAAAATTAAATAAAAACAACTAATACTAAACTTTCTTTGGGTTATTTGTATGGAAATATGTTAATATAAATGTTTCAGACATTACATGAAATTCCTAAAAATCTTATATGTTCTGGTATAATGTTATAAGTCATAATTCTAGTTATTATTTTAAAATGTATATCTGAGAAATAACTAAAAAAAAAAAAATACTGTGTGGACATACATTAAGCAGGCAACTCACAGGCCGGAATATAAACCCAGGGTACTTAACAGTGTGCTCTCTACACATTGAAATAAATCTTTTAAGGAAAGGAAATAGCACCTCATTTTAAGTCAAGGTGTCATTTTTCACTGTAATTGTAAATGATATATTGCTAATGCACCATTTGACAATTTGTGATTTAAAAAAAAAAAACAGTAGTTCACTATATCACAGTTCATGATTACTAGAGCTTTGTTTGTGCACATAGTACACTTTTTATTTATTTAAGTTTATAATTTATTTTTTATTTATTTATTTTTGGCTGCGTTGGGTCTTTGTTGCTGCACGCGGGCTTTCTCTAGTTGTGCCGAGCGTGGGATACTCTTCTTTGACGTGTGTGGGTTTCTCATTGCAGTGGCTCCTCTTGTTGCAGAGCATGGGCTCTAGGTGCACGGGCTTCAGTAGTTGTGGCATGTGGGCTCAGTAGTTATGGCTCACGGGCGCTAGAGGGCAGGCTCAGTAGTTGTGGTGCATGGGCGTAGTTGCTCTGCGGCATGTGGGATCTTCCCGGACCGGGGCTCAAACCCATGTCTCCTGCATTGGCTGGTGGATTCTTAACCGCTGGGCCACCAGGGAAGTCCCATAGTACACTTTTTAAAAGCTTACATTTACCATCAAAAACCATGATGAAATAGCTAATTTTGCCTGCGATGTTGTCATTACATGATCGTCAGAATAAAATAAAATTCCAGATTGTTAATGAACTGAATGCATTTTAATTTCTACAGGGATCTTGTAACAATGAAACATTCCCCTTTAAATATTGCATATTTATCTAATGATCTAAACAAATGAAATGTTTTCCACCAAATCCTACCGTATTTATTTGTCACAATTAGTGAAAACAGAAATGAATAGGACTAGGCATAACTGAATGCCAATTGTCCCTTCATCCATCACTAATGCTTCCAGTCTGTTAAAGTCATATTTGCCTTTTTCTGGGTCATGCTGGTTCATGTTTCCCACAGACTCATCGTGGAAGAGGTTAACCAATAGTGAACTACTTGCCACCTCTCTGTCCTACCTTAGTTACAGGGGAAAGGAACACTGTATTATCTTGCCGAGATAGCAAGACAAATAATTCAAATTTGTCAAAAACAAGTTGAGTTCAGCCAGGCAACCAGTGTCTCAGACTTTTACTTCTTATTTATATGGCTTTTCTTTCGTCCATATTTCAGCTCTAGTAGGACAGGTCTGCATTATTTCCACCTCTGGATTTTTTAAAGCCACCACTATAGGAATATTTTGGAATGCTAAATGTTTGTTTCCAGTTTAACATTATAGATGGCAGATTTTCTCCTCCTGAAGAATATGTTTCAGACAATTGTTTACCTGTTAGCTATATTTCTTTAAATTCTTTTCTCTCCATTTTCCCAGGAAACATAAAAAACAAGTTGAACTAGTAAATGAGAACATGGTCCTTGGAATGCTCTATGATTAAAGAAAAGGGAAGGGAAATGGTCAATTTTCTTGTGCATGTTACTGGGTAATAAAGGATCATTGGTTGAACTGCTTTTCATTTCAGAACCAACCAACCATTGCATTCTTTGATTTTTCTACATCTCCTCACTGAAGTTGAACGATTCCATGAAGGTGCACATTTGGATACCTGATCTATTGTTTCAATCAGAGCCAGCAATAATTCTGGTGATCATTCCATACAGAGCCTGCCAGGGTCAGAGTAAATCTTCCACATCAAAACCATTGTTGTCACTTTTATGCTTGGAGAAATTGGCTTCTGACAGGCCCCCAGATTCCAGAGGCTTAGCTGTGATTATTGTTCTGGTTTCATTTGAGAGCAGCTTAAGTCTGGGGTGCCCCAGGATCTTCATGTCTTGAGTTTAATAGGTATGGGTTATTAGAACAGATTCCAACAACACAGTGTAAAAACAGAATAAAATTGGGAACAGCAGAGCCGAATTTAGAAGTAACGTCATGATGGGGTCTTGAGGTTCAATGCAGAGTGCTAAAGTGTATTTCTAAGAGAGAGAATAAGTCAGGTATAGTTTAAGGTATTATATTTTCTTCCTCTGGCGGGATGATATATATGTGTGGGGATGGGGGAGGGGATTGGCAATTTCAGGTTTTTCTCCTTTCTCTACCTACCCATCGCTGGGGATCCACACCCCTGTGGTACCTTCATCTCCATGAGGGGTGCTTCTCCCTCACTTTGTTTCTGTCTCCTGGCACCAATAGGATGTAGCAGAGAGCCTCTGCTCCATGTTACGTGACCCATACAGAAGGTCAATGATGTGGAAATTCAGAGGGTGATGATTGCTGAGGAGACTGAGGTTGATCTAGAAATGCTGGAAGCTTGGAAATCAATACTAGCTGGACTCTGAAGCCAGACTCCCTGGGTTTGAATCTCGACTTTGCCACTTCCTGACTAGGACACGTAGAGCAAGTTATTGATCTCTTTACACCTCAGTTTCCTCATCTGTGAAATGGGGATGATAAGAGTACCTACCTAATAGAATTGTTATGAAAATTAAATGGGTACATATTGATCAAGCATTTATTGCTGGGCACATAGTAAGTGCTATCCTAGTGTTAGTTAAATAATAAATCTCCTTAAATGCAACTTTGTTGAGTTCTCAGGATGAAGCTTTTGACATGTAATGCAGTTGAACACAGAATGGATACATTTTTATTGCTAGTTTCGAGTCTCGTATCAGGAGATGTGATCATTTTAGGGTGTTAGGGGAATGTGAGGAAGCCCACAGAGAAAGTGGCACAAAAGTGTAACCAGAAAAAAATAGTCATGATAGAGGTAAATAAATAAAGCCACTACATGCTCCAGAATCTACACTGATTGTCATGGTAGCCACTAGCCACATGTGGCTATATAAATTTAAATTAATTAAATTAAAATAAAATAAAAATTTGGTTTCTGAGTTACCCTGGCCACATTTCAAGTGCTCGATAATCACATGTGGCTAGTGGCTACCACATTGGACAACACAGATCTAGAAATTTCCATCATAATGGAAAGTTCTATGGGACAGTACTGATTTAGATTTTTTATGATAGACCCGTTTCATGTAATTCAACTTTTATTTCAACCAAGGCAACTTCTAAACGTGTGATTTGTCAGACATAAGGAGGCTCACAAACTTAAAAACATTCTTGTATAAGGCTGCACGCCCTGGCCTGGAGTTCTGTAAATGACAGACCCATGAAACTCAAAGCTGAGGAGAAAACTGAGTCCTGCCAACAGAGCAGGCACACAACATCAGCCACTCATTCTGAGCCAGCAGGGGACATGCAGTGATTGTGCCTTTGTAAGGGTGACTGTCTGGGGGATGGCTAGAGGTGTCCCTGGGAAAGTCCCCAGATGTACGTTTGGCCTGATCCCTCTGGGCCAATGAACAAAGACCTTTTCTGTTGGGAGAAGGAGGCAAAAGTAGAGGTGTCACTCAACTTTCCTTCAATATTTGTCTAGCTCTTGATTATTACAATGGACGTAGATATAATTAAGAACTATAAATGGAATCAAATATCAACTGGACAGTTTGTTACCTGAGTTGGTTTTGTTTTGCCAACAATTTCCTGATCTACAGACACTGTATTTACCAGCCCCTCTGTAATGCATTTTCGTATAGACTCAGATACTTCTTTCTAAACTAACTCTTTTGTTGACTTCAGAGAGTTCAGAGCTAGGGAATTCCCTGGTGGTCCACTAGTTAGGACTCAGCACTTTCACTACCGTGGGACTGGATTCCATCCTTGGTCAGGGAATTAAGATCCCACAAGCTGTGCAGCACAACCCAAAAAAAAAAAAAAGGAGGAGAGAAAGTTCAGAGCTAAAGAAACCCTCCAGGAAATGTCAGAGCCACTTACCTGGAGTGAGCTGATCCCATTCTACTCTTGTAGTCATGATTTTGGTGCTCACACCTGGAAAAATCCAATCAACAGCTTCCTCTACCCATTGCATGTTACCTTAGTAAGATTGATTTCTGCCTAGAACATGTTATAATATTGTATAAAGGGAGTAGCACTAGGAAGGCCACAACCAATCCCATTATTGATTAAGTGTTTGAGTTATACAATCCCTCATATTTGCATAGAGTCCATGTATTGCCCAGCATTTTCACCTGCATCATTTCACTTAATCTTCACAACAGTCTTATGATTAAGATAATTATCTACATTTTTACAAATGAGGAATCTGAGGTTTGGCGAGAGAGAGAGTATAACTCACTTGCTTAAAGTCACCGATGAGGGCAGTAGATCTGAGACCAGGACTTTATCATTGCAAGACTCTCTATCACCCAAAGACATCTCCTGGGTTCATTTTAATTTTAATTAAGTAATTTTTTAAAATTGAAGTATAGTTGATTTAGAATTTTGTGCTAGTTTCAGGTGTACAGCAAAGTGATTCATATATATATATATATATACATATATATATTCTTTTTCAGATTCTTTTCCCTTATAGGTTATTACAAAATACTGAGTGTAGTTCCCTGTGCTATACAGTAGGTCCTTGTCAGTTATCTATTTTATATATAGTAGTGTGTATATGTTAATCTAGTATCCACTTTGAGAAGTGCAAATATCCTTAGGAGGGCTAACACATCTAACTTTCATAAGCCATTCACACCATAGTATAAATTGGAGAATCACATTGATTTTCTCAGTTACTCAAAGTTTAGAAAGAAAAAAATCTCAGGGTGGAATTTTAAAAGTCATTTCTGCCAATGCAAGGCCCTCAAGGAATGGGCATGTTGTTGATGAGCCGAAGAGAGAGTCATCTGAAGCTCGAGGGAAGAGCCCAAGTGCAAGGCTGCCTGTGACTGGAGGCTTCAGAGAGTCAGGGCAGCAGGAGGTGGCAGGGACACCCACAGAGAGAGGGGGAAGACAAGAGGGAAAGGAAAGAAGAGCCTATCGAACACGTTTGCCCGCTTGGCAATATTTCTCTGCTTCAACTCATAGCTGCTGGAATATTTTGTTTTAAATATTGAGTGACCAGGCCTGTGGGCTGTGAGCAGAGCTTTACCAGGCAATAGGGTGTGTTTATTTTTTCTCATGATGTCCTACATTTCTCCCACATTTCATTTTCTCCAGTTGCTCCAAAGTTGCTCTGGGCTGTGTATCCGAGCTTTCTGTCACTTAAGAAGACAAGCTAAGCTATGCCATACAGCTATGCCACTCAGAGTTGGACTGAACTCTCAGACCCACACAGATGTTAAGTACTCAAATGGGCCCGAGTGAAATTATAAGGAACATTCTCTGGCATTTCCTCAGACATTACCAGATTCACTCTAGTCTAGAACATTAAGCAATCCATTTCAGCCGTGCCTTCCTCCTGAGAAAAAGTATGTGTCTATAAAAGGCCCTGCTGCTGAGTGGGGGGAGGGCAACCTCGCAGTGTGCAGAAACCAATAAAGCACTTTGAGTCTGGCAAAACCCCAGCCCATCATGGTTCCACAGATGTTAGTTTTAGTAGAAACAAATTCAGATGCATTTGCCCAGGAAACAGCAATGGAGGGTCACCGTATCCTGTGTTTACTTTGATGTACACTGGTTGCTTAGCCCTAGTGTCCGTCCAGCCAGCTCTTCTCACAGCTGTGCCCCCTTCTACCCCCGTGTTGTCACCCCCTGTCTGTGCCTCCTCTCCCAGCTAGCTGGAGCTCACCCTCCCACCTCTCCCTTGCTTTCTCTCTGCTTCTTCTACCTGAAGAACTGTTAATCTAACAGAAGATTTCCGGGGAAAAGGCAGTGAATATTGTTTCTGCAGAGGCAAAACCAGCCTTCACTAGTGGTGCTAGAGGGATGCAGGCAATCTGGGTCTAGTCCCAGCTCTATCCCCAACTGGCAGGGAGGCTTGGGACAAGCCGTTTCCCTGAGGGGCTCAGGTTGCTTTGTCTGTAAAACAAAGAAGTTCTCTATTTGTGGAAACTCAGGAATATTGTTTAGAATCAAGAAATGAGGCTGGGGGTAGGGGGCATAAATCATCTTTTTATAAACCTGAAAATAAAATAGTACAATTTTTAGAATTATAAAACTATTGGCTCATTGAAAAAAAAAATGAAATCAATACACACACACACACACACACACACACACACACACACACACGAGAAAAGGGAGTTTGGGATTGACGTGTACACACTGCTTTATTTAAAATAGATAACCAACAAGGACTTACTGTATAGCGCAGGGAACTCTGCTCAATACTCTGTAATAACCTAAATGGGAAAAGAATGTGAAAAAGAATAGATACATGTATATGTAAAACTGAATCACTCTGCTGTACACCTGAAACTAACACAACATTGTTAATCAATGATACTTTAATATAAAGTAAAAATGTAAAAACCCCCCAAAATACACAAGAAATAAATAAAATAGAGCAATTTTTTAAATTATAAAACTGCTAATTGAAAAAAATGAAATGAATACACTCACACACACACACACGAGAAAAGTCAGAATTAGCTAAAATCTCCTTGATCAGAATGAAATTATTCTTAGAAGATCTATCAGATGAACCTTCCTTCTGAAGGCACCACGCCCAGAGAGGGCTTTAGCATCCCAAAGCCACAGGTAAAAGTTTGACTTGCCTAAATATGGACCCCATTCTATGCAATAAAAATAATCAGAAGCAAAGTAAAGATTGATGTGTCCTATTTATCTCGTGGCTAATCAACCTGGTGAAATGGAAAAAACTTGAGACCAGAAATTAGAACAACAGGGTGCTAGTCCTGATTCAACATTTTATGGCTATATGAGTCAGAGTCAAACTGGTTGCTCTCCATTTGTTTTCTCCTCCCCCAGTGCACACACACACACACACACACACACACACACACACACACCTTCCTTCTCTCCTTTGCCCTGACTGTGCCCCTGGAGACTGACCCCTATGGATCACATAACCCATTGTCCATCATCACTGGCTTTTAGTTAGGTTTGGTTAGTGGGAGGCACGAGCAGGAGACAGGAGGATGAAAGGAGAGAAAGGTGTACTTATTCTCCTCCCTCCCTCCTCATTAGGATGTGATTTGGGCAGTTCCTGCGTTCCTATACCTATAGCCACAGCTCATGTCAGAAGGTCTCTCTTCCAAGTCGATAGCTCTTACCTGATTCTGGTAATGCAACTGCCTCCCTTTGCCCTTGCTGGTCCAGGGAAGGTGAGTCCCTAGCAGTTCCCCACCATGCCCTGTCAGTTCCCTTCAACCTGCCTGTATCAGTGTAAACAGCCTCTTCATTCAACACTTTTCGGTTCTCCTGTTGAGTGCACCATCTGTTTCCTGCCAGGACCTGCCTGATACAGAGTCTCACCGGTAAACAGAACCCTCTTGAGTGTTCAACACGGAGCACTTTAATGCAGGGAGCTGGTTACTCAGGTGAAGGAATTGCCGAGAAGCCAAACAAGCCACTTGGCAACTCAGAGATGAGCAACAGCAGGAACACACAAAAACAGAGGGAGAAAGGGACCAGGCCATGGCACAGGCACTGAGGGACAGGAGGCAACCAGCCAAAGCTGGCACCAGGACAGATCTGACCAACAAGGGAAAAGACATAGTCCCTGTAGGAGAAGCCACTGGAGGCGGGGGTGGAGGAGGTAGCTTCTTCCTCCCTCCAGCCGGTCTCCCACCCATTCCTTACACTGGCTGCACCCAGCTGATGCAAGGAGCCTCCTCAGAAGTTCCGCCTGTGGGGCTTGACCTCTCTTTCCTGCAAAGCAGAACAGGGGAAGGACACGGAAAATAGATCAAGAACAAAGAGGTCGAGAACCAGCACAATGGCCGTGACACCTTGGACCAGTTAATAAGCCACTTTGAACTTTTGCGTCCTTATGTATAAAAGGAGATGGTTAATGCTTTACCTGCCTCATGGGGATGCTCTGAACCAAACCTAAAAAAGCCTGTTGGAGTGTTTGGGAAACTGTAAGGTGCTGTATAAGCTAAGGTATCTGTCTGAGTGCCCTGGAGTTCACAGGCCTGTCAGTTTCTAATGCTATCACTTTTGTTCTCAGGCGACTGCTTTTAGTGTAATACCTCAACCAGAGAAATGCCTTCACCAGATCGATCCTCTTCAGCTGCCTAGGAGCCTGTTTTGCAAGGAAAGGTAATTAAAGTGCAGGTTCGGAAGTACAGTCATTTGTGTGTGATTCAGGTCTATTGGTTACCCAATCGGGGCTCTGCAGGGTGTGTGTGTGTGCCAGCTCCTGTCTTTAGCAGCCCTGCTGCATCCTTGAGCACATGTGCCAAGCTCAGTGTGGCACACTGAGAAAGTGTGCCCGCTTAGCAGTCCCCATGCCAGGCAGTGTTTAGGAAGGGATGGCAGAGAGCCAGATGGAAAACAGACACATCTCTGCCCAGGATTAGCTTTCACGTCCCCTGGGCTCTCATGAAGCCAGAAGCCAAGCTGGGAGTCAGCTGCCTGCACGGAATCGCTGCCGCACCAGCAGGATGTGCTTGTTCAGCACCTGTTTCTGAAGACGGTGGAGGTTGTCCTCAGTACCTGCCTAATCCTTCCTCCTTCAGCCATTCATTTCTCCTCTGGTCCTCTTCCCAGGTGATTTCTTTCTTTCTTCCTCCTTTCTTTTACTATCCATCTTCAAGAGGGATCTGAGGCCAGCCTTTTGAATCATGGTACGACATCGCCTACCCAGTGGTCCTGGAATCTGGCTGCATTTGGAACCATCTGGGGATCTTTTGAAAATCCCAATGCCTTGGCCATACTCAGGTCAATACCAGAATCTCTGGGGGTACGACCTAGATATTGTTATTTTTAGAAGTTCCCCAGGTGATGTGAAGGTGCAGCCAAGGTTGAGAACCCACTGTGTTAGAAGAATTTAACCTCATCACATAGTGAAATTAGAGCCGTGCCCTTCCTGCTGAAGGAAAGTCAATGGGAAAGCCCTGCCCTAGGGCAAAGAATCTTCCCAAATCACAAGTGGGCTGCCTGAGAGGGGGCTTATGTGGTAATGAATGGTGAGGTTCTTCCAGAGAAGGAGGCAACCCCGTACCACTGTGCTTCTGGAGCAATGGCACCATCCATTCCAGTGCCTTACAGTTGACCAAGTCTTGCAATAGGGCAAGGAGAAGGGATCCAATTCTCTCTATATCGTAGAAGCTTTGAGCCATGGAGATTCACTGGACTTTAGACATTATCTAAAATGAGAAGAGGAGACTGTATGGGCCTGAGAGGTTAAGTGACTTTTACAAGGTGCCACAATGGACTTTCTGGCAGAGCTGGATGGACGCCAGCTCTGCTTCCTTGCAATCCTGCCAGAGTTCCATTTCATTCTCCCCCCAACACTTCCAGCATATTCTTCACACTTCTGCTGGAATCTGAGCCTCTTCAGTGAAATTTTGGAAGGCTTTTAAAAATGATGATTTTTGTACTAGGAGCCAGACAAATAAGGGGAGACAGTGGTAATGATTAGGAAATATTTATGTCTTTCACACATGGGGCCTTCACATGCTGATTTGTTTACTTGGCAAATAAACTGGAGCCTGTGATGTCACTACACATAGATGATGAAAAGTTTAAACATTCATCTATGCAAACAAGGGAGAGAAAATTTGTATTTGTGAGAAACAAATAGGATTACATTAATTTGAATAAGGCTGTAGCATGTTACTTTGGATTCTTTTTCAGCACTGGGGGAAATAAGATAACTTTCACTCACTTGGTTGAAAATGAGTATAGAAATGTTATCATCAAGATTTTATATATATATATATACATACATATATATATATATATATATATATATATAGTGCTTTGGTGTTTTTGACAAGTAACATGAGATGATATCATAAAGATGCCTTACAGCTTCCAAGTTTTAAGAAGGGTTCAGGGAATTCCCTGGTGGTCCAGTGGTTAGAACTCCACCCTCTCACTGCTGAGGGCCTGGGTTCAGTCCCCGATCCGGGAACTAAGATCCCACAAGTCACGTGGTGCGGCCAAAGAAAGAAGGGTTCCGTTTGAGAAGAAGACTACTTTGATTTGTGAGAGAGAAATGATCAGATAAAGGCATAAAGATATTGGAAATTTTGGCACAGACCTAGAGTTTTCAAAATTGATTTCTACTCAGCGCCGTGCCCCTTAGCTCCAATAAGACCAGTGGCTCCTGTGGACCTGGGACCAGGACTGGGTTGCAGCAAGGGGGACCTGGGACACAAAATGTAAGGAGACGTCACTCTCAAGGCTGTGCCTGCACTTGTGTAATCCTGAGATAGAGATGATGAGTTTTGCTTTCAAAGAGTGAAACTGATAGCTTAGGAGGGTGACTTTAAAGGCCAGAAAATGATGCTAGTACTACACAGATAGCTTCATGAAAGAAGGTGTTGGTGCCCTCAAAATGTGCAGGAATAAAAGGGGACAGGAGAATGAAAAGAGAGCCTAGGAGCTCAAGTAAGAAAAGGGTGTCATCCATAGAGAACAGACTGGTGGTTGCCAAGGGGGAGGGAGTTGGGAGAGGGATGGAGGGGGAGGTTGGGATTAGCAGATGTAAGCTATTATATATAGGATGGATAAGCAACAAGGCGCTACTGTATAGCACAGGGAACTATATTCAACATACTATGATAAACCATAATGGAAAAGAAAATTTTAAAAAGAATGTATATATATGTTAACTGAATCACTTTGCTGTACAGCAGAAATTAACACATTATAAATCAACTTTACTTCAATTTAAAAAATATTAAAACTGAAAAAAAAGAATAAAGGGTGTCATCTACTAACAAGTAAACTCTCACACAAGATTGTCATGAGCATCTAGAGAGTGGGGTTTCTCTAACTGGAAGGTATATCAGAACACCCCGGACCCAGCTCCCAGAGTTTCTGATGCAGGAGTCTTGAGAATTTGCATCTCTAACAAGTTGCACGGTGAGCTGCTGATCCAAAGAGATCACATTGAGAACTGCTATTCTAGAGCCTTGTCTCTCCAACTGGGATTCCTGACCGTCTGAGAATCTAAGAATGTCTTGAAAGGTACCCCAGATTTGTTTTAATCCGTATGGTAAGGTGACAGACTCGGAGACAACTGCTTTTGAAAGAAGGGTATATTACTCATGGTTGCCAAGTGGAGGGGACATGGCACATCATTTCTGGCCAAACAGGGAAGTACTAGGGTCAATCAGGAAGCAGAAGGAGTGAGGGGAGACCATGGGCAAAAGACTTTATTGTGGTTTTCACAAGAAGGAATGGACAAGCCTTAGGATTGGCTAGTTTAAATAATTTTACTGGGCTCTGGGCTATAGGAGTGGTCCTCAGTTGTCTGGTACCTGGCCTTGGGGTGATTTAGGGCAGGGAGAACGTTGGCTTTGTGAGTGAGAGTTTGAGAAAGCATTTGGTTGGGGGTAGGGGCTATGGATTGGTTGGTTTGCATATGAAGGGTGTGCTTGAAGGCAAGTTGTTTACTATCTCCAGGAATTAGCCAGCTCCAGAAGGGGCACTCTGGCCAGGATTAGCAAGGCCCCAAGATGTCAAAGCATCATAAAATACAGATAATTAATTAATTAATACAAGGAAGAATTTTCTGTTCTCTCTTTATTGTAATAATAATCTTCATTGGGGGAGGGGCTGTGTACTTGTAAAACCGAATCCTTTCCTGGTGATAATTCCTGATGTAAAGATAGTTTCATAAAATGAGACTTGAGTTTATGAAGTCATTGTCTCTAAAACAGGGGACAAAGGACCCTCGGAAATCCAAAAATATATTCTTATGGGTCAAAGAGAACTTTTTCTTAACCACTAAAAGGGCTCCAGACTTAACTCTACCCCAACACCCCTCTTCAGCTGATGAACGGCAATTGTTATGTTTTAAAATTGTTTTTTATTTTATTTTTCTGGAAAAATAGAAAAATATATGTAGTTTTAATAAAACCATGCCATACTCACAAGTTTTAAAATGGATTAAAAAGAAACTGGCATGGAATGCAGAAAAACATGCTCTAAGTGTAAAATTAAATATTCCAATCTAATTCGGTGTGCTTTCTTAAGAAAAGTTACAGCATGCTAAATATATCATCAAGACACTTGAAATTACACTTATTGATACTGCTCGAATCATAAGAACTTAACCCACAAACAGTAGCAAGTAGCACGTGTCATTTCAAACATTTAAATTGTTTTTCAAAAGCTAATCTCTTAAAGACAATGTATAGGGAATCAACAATGTAAAAAAGTCATCAACTCATTCTCCCTACCAAGTCGTTCCTTTCTTTTATCTACTCACAAAACTTTTTTTCTCTTCTTTTTTTATTTAAAGATTTTTATTCTTTTGTTTTGCATAAAAAGGAAAAAGTAGTGTGATTTAATTGATATAGACTTAAGAAGTGCCAGCATATTGTCTTACTGAGACAAAACTTTTTATATACCGACCAGACTGTGTGCGTGTGTGTGCACGCGCGCCGCGCGCGCGCATGCTTACACAAAGGGTTTGACTAAGATACTCTGAAATATTACTTTCAGGAATGCTTATGTAGGTCACTCAACTGATTCAAGAATCAAGTAATTTCGTCTGTGTGGTGGGGGTAGGGGTATCTTTCATCGTATCTCTGTGCCAAGACAAATAGGAGAAGAGAAGTCCACTCTCCTCGGAGGAGAATCTGGTGTACTATGAGGTTAAAAGCAGCATCGTTTTCATCAGTTTGCTACACACTGTTACTGCTCAATGAGCAGGTGGCTATTTATAAAGTGGCGTTCTGCCTCAGCTGCACAGCATTTGAAGAGTTTTCTGGAAAAATCACATTTCCTCCCAAACTTTATTCGGGTCATTGAAGCGGAGGTTTCAGTGATACTTGAAATCTTTTCTGGGATGAAAAGTATAGAGAACTCCCCTAACAGAACCATAATAAAATCTGGAAATGACTTCTGGCTGGGGTAGAGTTTTCATGAGGGACTTAAAAAGCCTTAAGTGTGTTCTTAGCTGGCTATAAGGGAAGCCATGTGCACCCCAGCAAAACAGAGTGGTACACAATGAAACATTTCATGGCCCACAAACTGTCCAGTACTAATTTGGATAACAGGGGCACAGAGTTTATTTTTCCTTATTTTATGTATTTTTGTCTTGCTAAAACTCGATGGCCTGCTGGGGCACCTCTACCCCCACCTTCAACATCCTTTCACCAGGTTTTCTCACATACCTTCCTCCTCAAACCCTTTATTTCTCTGACCCCTTGCCCACGTTCTTGCCATTTCTTTCTTCTCTTATTATCGGTCAATCAGTAATTAGATAAATATTTAATTCTATTGACTAAGTATTTACTAATATTTACTAGCTTACGTAAGTAAGAAACAAAGAAACCTGACATACAGTCCCTGACCTAAAGGAATATATAAATTTGAATCTTCTACTATTAGGAATAGACTCTCCTTTTTTCAATACCCATGAAGACTGCCCTTCTGAAGATTGGAGTTATTAGCAAAAGCATCAGCCAGTAGCTTGCCTGGGGTAACCCTGCAAGGTAGAAAAGCTACAAGGGTTGCCTCTGGTGACAGAAAGTCAAGAAGGACACAGAGAGTCACAAAGGCCAGAGGGTTGCATTCCCAGAAGGCAGTTGTGGGAACAGGAGCAGAAACACAGAGAGTCATTCAGAAACGAAGGAAATATTTTCCCTTGCCCACAGCTGAATGTAGAATCGAAAATTAGAGAGAATTTGCAGAGATAGAGTCAGATATTCTATAAGTAGTACAGAGGAAAGGAGCTTCAATTTATTGAAACCATACAGTGTACCAGGCACTTACTATGTGCTTTACATACATAATCTCATTTAATCCTTTTAACAATCCTGTGGGCTAGCTATTACTAGTGCCATTCACCATATTGAAGAAATCGCCCAAGAAATGGCGAAAATGGTAGACTCGGGATTTGCATCAAGGTACTTCTGAGCGCAGAGTCTGTGCACTTTCCATCATGTCTTGCTGATGACCCAGTTTGAGATTGGTAGTGATGTGCTGCAGGTATTTATGTCTGCCTTTCAAGCCAGAGACTGTGCAGTTACATCAACTTGCATATCATCTTTCAGAGAAGTTTTGTGTGCACATGAATGTTTTATTGTTATTATTATTATTGTTATGATTCTAGAGGAAAATACCTATAGAATTTCAAATCACAGTGACATTTCTTGACATACACTGTCAGAATGATTTCTTTTATGAAAATATTGAATGCAGGCTCTGGAAATAAGAAAGGTTTTGCTACACATGCACTGTAGAATAATGCTCAAGCCAAAAAAAGAAAAATGGTGACCTCATTAACCCAGTTCCTTCCACATAAAATTCTCACAAACTGTCAGCATCCCACAGGATCCTACCCACATAGCAAAACCTAAAGCAATACTTTGAACAAAGACATCCATCTCGGTAAACTTCCATGTGGCTGTTGAAGCCACCTTCAGGATAGAGAACTTTCTTTACGGGCTCTGTAATTAAATGTAAAGCTGTACAAGTCTTCTAGTGCATATGAGGAGAATCTTGAATTTAGTGTTTCAGGACCACACATGAGTAACGTGGGCATGATTCCACTCAGTAGGCAAAGCCATCTTTGGAAATCAGATGATACGTCTCTGTTATGCTGTCATGTAGTGTTGTGCTTTGCTTTTGGAAGGTGCTCAGAACAGTGCATGATGATGTTAAGCTAATGCTTGATGGTGAGCATTTGGGAGTAGGAGTCGTGGAAGGACTAGGATGGCGTTGATGGCCCAGCATCAATTCAGTTCACCATTTACTGGAGGACAAGTCAGTGTCCACTCTTACTGCTCATGGATGAGCACAGGAAAGGAAAAGTGTTTTTGCATAATGTGTAGTTTTAGTCTAAGCAAACCACAGCCTTATCCAGAGGAAGAAGGATGGAGATAGGCCCAGAATCTCTCTTTTGGTTGCTTTGTGTTGGAGAATAAGGTCACCCATGCGTGACAGGACCTCTCCCAGACAGCTAAGCTCATGGGGATCCTCCATGGGTCTCTGAGGTGGAAAGAGATTTGTGAAGCTCCTCCTTCTTTGTGGCTTGCTCCAAGCTTTCCTTTGCTCTGTCAGGTGCAGCCAGAAGCCTGAACTAGAGATCTTAGCTGTTGGACCCTCTGCCCAGGGGGTGGCGTCGTATCCTCTCCATCTTTCCACAAGTCTTCCTAATCATCCTCTGTTGTCTTGGCTCTCTGCATATGGACCCCCACATAGTAGTACAGAGAGTTTTCCTTTGGGTACTTTCTTAGTTCTTAGCCTGTGATTAGCAGTTTTAGTTCTGCCAGTATCTTGGGCAATAAAAAGAGGCATAATTATCATATATACCATATATCATATATATGTGTATCTGTGTGTATTTATTCAAATAGCATTCTATTGTATAATCTTTATGCACAGCAATCTTTACTCAAACATCCCCACAGCAATTCGACACCAGATGTAGGGTCATTTCAAATTTCTGTGAGGGAGAATAAGGGTCTCCAATGAGTAAGTATGAATAAATGTGGTTCTCCAAACCCTTGTCCACCTTATGTAATATGCTTATTGTATTACTGGAACAAATTTTGAAGCACAGGCAAAGTACAGAGAATAATATAACAAACAAACAAGTATGCAGAACACATAATTGAATTTTGCCATTTGCTTCAGATTTTTTAAAAAATGCAAGAACAAAATTACAGAGTTGAAAGTGTGTTTATATTCTTTCTCCAGTGCCATTTACCTTTCTCCTTTCACTATTCTGAATTTTGTATCCTACTATCTTTCCAGTCTGTGTGCTTATAATCCCATCACATATATATTCCTGGTGTATTTTGCATATATTCATATGTATGTTTACATAAATGGTATCATACCATTCATATGATTGTACAATTTGCTCTTTTATTTCAACATATCTCAGTATGTTTTTGGAGGAGAGGCAGTTCATTTATAGCAGCCATGTAGTGCTTCATTATATGAATATATCCCAATTTGATGAACATTAAGTTGTTACTAGTTTTTGCTATTATATTGGGTGGGCCAAAAAGTTCGTTCGGGAACTTTTTGGCCAACCCAATAGTAATCCTACAACACACAACACATTTTCTCCTGGAACATAAGTGAAAGTTGCTCTGGGATACATACCTTCAAGTAGGATGCTAAGTTTGTATCTTTTCAACTTTAATATTAGTGCCAAATGCATTTGCTCCAATTTATACGCTCAATCTCCTAGCTTGCCAGAGATCCATCAACCCTTGATATTTCTGACTTTTTATTTTTTTTGTTCTGATGGTGTGAAATAGAATCTAATCTTTGTCTTTATTTGCATTTTCTTGATTACTTAGGAGGTTGAACCTCTTTTTATATGTTTATTAACCATTTGTGTGCTCTCTTCCATGAGAATTGGCCTGGGCCATTTTTCTCAACTAAGGACTAACTCCTTGCCCATTTCACACTGTCTTCACACCAGACTTCTGGTTTCCCCTATTCCTCTTTTAGCTGTGCAGACTTGACATAGACTGTTATTTTACCGATTTCCATATTGTTCTGAAGTCTTTTTGTTTAACAGCTTTACTGAGGTATAATCTCCGTACATAAAATCCACCCAATATTAGTATATGATTTTATGATTTATAGTAAAATTACTCAGTGGTACAAGCATTGTTATGTAATCCAATCTTAGAACAATTCCATTATCCCCAGAAATTCTCCAGTGCACATTTTCAGTCCATCACCACACAAACCTCCAGCCCCAGGAAATACTCGTCTGCTTTCTGTCTCTATGGTTGTATCTTTTCTAGAAATTTCATATAGATAGAATCATGCAATATGTACTCTTTTGTGTCTGGCTTCTATTACTTAGCGTAATGTTTTTGCGGTCCATCCACATTTTTGTATTTATCAACAGCTCATTTAGTTTATTCCCTTTTATTGCTGAGTAGTATACCGCTGTCTGGATATGCCACATTTCGTTTATCCATTCACCATTTGATGGACATTTGAGTTGTTTCTGCTTTGAGGCTATTATGAATAATGCTCTATAGACATTCACATATAAGTCTTTTTGTGGACATGTGTTTTCATTTCTCTTGGGTGGATACCTGGGAATGAAATTGCTGGGTTATAAAGAAATTGTATGTATAAGTTTTTAATAAGCTGTCAAACTGTTTTCCAAAGTAGTTCTATCATTTTATGTTCCCATCAATAATGTATGAGCATGAGTTCCTCTACACTCTTGTCAGCAGTTTGTTTTGTCACTCTTTTTTTTATTGAAGTATAGTTTATTTGCAATGTTGTGTTAATTTCTGCTGTACAGCAAAGTGATTCAGTTATACATATATATACATCTTTTTTATATTCTTTTCCATTATGAGTTATCACAGGATATTGAATATAGTTCCCTGTGCTATACAGCAGGACCTTGTTGTTTATCCATTCTATACATAATAGTTTGCATCTGCTAACCCCAAACTCCCATTCCATCTGTCCCCCAACCCCCTCTCCCCTTGGCAACCACAAGTCTGTTCTCTATGTCTGTGAGTCTGTTTCTGTTTTGTAGACAGGTTCATTTGTGTCATAGTTTAGATTCCACATATGTGATATCATATGGTATTTGTCTTTCTCCTTCTGACTTACTTCACTTAGTATGATAATCTCTAGTTGCATCCATGTTGCTGTAAATGGCATTTTTTCATTCTATTTCACAACTGAGTAATATTCCATTGTATACATGTACTATATCTTCTTCATCCATTCATCTGTTGATGGACATTTATGTTGTTTCCATGTCTTGGCTATTATGAACAGTGCTTCTGTGAACATAGGGGTGAATGTATCATTTTGAATTATAGTTTTGTCCATATATATGCCCAGTAGTGAGATTGCTGGATCATATGGCAACTCTATTTTTAGTTTTTTGAGGAACCTCCATACTGTTTTCCATAGTGGCTGCACCAACTTACATTCCCACCAACAGTGTAGGAGGGTTCCCTTTTCACCACATCCTCTCCAGCATTTGTTATTTGTAGACTTTTTAATGATGGCCCTTCTGACCAGTTTGAGGTGATACCTCACTGTAGTTTTTATTTGCATTTCTCTAATAATTAGCGATGCTGAGCATCCTTTCATGTGCCTGTTGGCCATCTGTATGTCTTCTTTGGAGAAATGTCTATTTAGGTCTCCTGCCCATTTTCTGATTGGGTTGTTTGTTTTTGTGTTGTTGAGTTGTATGAGATGTTTGTATATTTTGCAGATTAGGCCCTTGTTCGTCGCATCATTAGCAAATTTTTTCTCCTAGTCTGTAGGTTGTCTTTTTGTTTTGTTTATGATTTCCTTTGCTTTACAAAAGCTTGTAGTTTGATTCGGTTTATTTTTGCTTTTATTTCTATTGCCTTGGGAGACTATGTTTTGTCAATCATTTTGATCATAGCCATTCCAGGGGGTGTGAAGTGATATTGTGATTTTAGTTTGTGTTTTAATTGGTATTGCCCCAAAGACTAATAATGTTGATCTTTTCATATGCTTATTAGACATCTGTATATAATCTTTGGTGAAGTGTCTGTTCAAATATTTTTCTCACTTTTATTGGGTTGTTTGTCTTTTATTATGGAGGTATAAGAGTTCTTTATATATCCTGGATGCAAGTTATTTATCAGACATGTGATCTGACAATTTTTTCCTCAAGTCTGTGGCTTTATTTTTATTTGAAGAGCAAAAGTTTTTAATTTTGATGAAGTCTAATTTATCATTTTTAAAAAATTTTTCATGATTTTTTTGTTATAGCTAAGAAATTTTTACCTTAGTCAGGGTCACTAAGACTTCTAGAAGTTTTACAGTTTTAGCTCTGACATTTTAATTTCTGATCTATTTTGAGTTGATTCTTGTATATTGTGGGGGCAAGGATTTAAGTTCTTTTTTTAATTGGCATATGTATATCCAATACTACAGTAATATTTGTTGAAAGGCTATCCTTTCCTGTTGGATTGCTTTGGCATCTTAGTTGAAAATCAATTTTTCATAAATGTTTGGATCTATTTCTAGACCCTCTATTTTTTATCAATCTATATGTCTATCCCCATACCAGTGCCATATATATAGTAAGGTTTGAAAGCAGGTTAAAGTCTTTCAACTTGATTATTTCATTTCAAAACTGTTTTGGCTATTCCAGATTGCTTGCATTTGCATATACATTTTATGATCAGCTTGTCAATTTCTACTAAAATCAAAAACCTGCTGGAATTTTGATGTTAATTTTGTTGAATCAGTAGATCAATTTGGGGATACTTGCCGTCTTAAGAACATTGAGTTTTATAATCAATGAATATGGTACATCTCTCCATTTACTTAGGCCTTCCTTAATTTTTTCCTCTTATTGAGATGTTATTGACATATATTTAAGTTTAAGGTATACAATGTGATGATTTGAATCAAGTATATATTGCACAATGATTACCACAGTAAGATTAGTTAACACCTCTGTCTCCTCACATAATTGCCTTTGTGTGTGTGTGTGTGTGTGTGTATGTGTGTGTCTAGTAATAACATTTAAGATCTACTATCTTAACAACCTTTAAGTATAAAATATAGTATTTTTAATTATAGTCACCATGCTGTGCATTAGATCCCCAGAACTTATTCATCTTATAACTGGGAGTTTATACCCTTTGACCAACATCTTCCCATTTTCCCCATCCCCCAGCCCCTGGCAACCACCATTCTACTCTCTGTTTTCTATGAGTTCAGCTTTTTTAGATTCTGCTTATTAGTGAGAACATACAGTATTTGTTTTACTCTGTCTGACTTACTTCATTTAGCATAATGCCCTCAAGGTCCATCCATGTTATTGCAAAAGGCAAAATTTCCTTCTTTTAATGGCTGGATAATATTCCATTGTGTATATAAAATATCTTCTTTATCCATTCATCTGTTGTCAGGTACTTAAGTTGTTTCCATGTCTTGCCTATTGTGAATAATGCTCCAGTGAACATGGAGGTTCAGATATCTATTTACAACACTGATTTCATTTCTCCCATATATATACCCAGAAGTAAGATTTCTGGATCATATGGTAGTTCTATTTTTAAGGTTTTGAGGAACCTCCATACTGTTTTCTATAGTGGCTGTAACAATTTACGTTACCAACAATGGTGCACAAGGGGTCCCTTTCCTCCATGGCCTCACCAACACTTGTTTCTCTTGTCTTTTGATAATAGGCACTCTAGCAGGTGTGAGGTGATATCTCGCTGTGGTTTTGATTTATATTTCTCTAATGATTAAGATGTCAAACATCTTTTCATGTACCTGTTTAGGCCTTCTTTAATTAATCCCAGCAATGTTTTGTAGTTTTTAGTGTACAGGTGTTTTACTTTGCTATAGGTTGAATGCTTATGTCCCCCTCAAGATTCATATGCTGAAATTTTAACCCCCAAGGTACATTTAAGAGGTGATTAAGTCTTAAGGGAGAGCACTCATGAATGAGATTAGTGCCCTTATAAAAGAGGCAGAGAGATCACTTGCCCCTTCTGCCATGTGAGGACGCAGCAAAAAGATGGCACTCTGTGAATCAGAAAGTGGACGCTCACCAGACACTAAATCTGCCCGTGTCTTGATCTTGGACTTCCCAGCCTCCAGAACTGTGAGAAATAAATTTCTGTTGTTTATAAGCCACCAATATATGGTATTTTGTTAGAGCAGCCGAAACAAAGATATACTTCTTTCATTAAAATTATTCCTGAATATTTATTTTTTAATACTATTGCAAATGGAACTCTTTTTAAATTTTATCTTTTAATTCTTCTTTGCTAGAATATGGAAATGCAATTGATTTAATCTTGAATCCTGTGACCTTGCTAAACTTTCTTACCAGTTCTACTAGTTTTTTATGTTCCTTAGGATTTTCTATATACATAATTATTTCATCTGTGAATAAAAATAATTTTCCTTCCTTTCTTCTTCCCTACGTGCTTTTATTATCTATTCTCATGCCTTACTGCACTGGCTAGAATCTCCAGTGTAATGTAGAAGTAGGGACATATTTATCTTTGCCTTATCTCTGATCTTGAGGGGAAAGCATTAAATCTTTCACCATTAGTAAGATTTTAGTGCTAAGTGTTTCATAGATGCCCTTTTATCAGGATGAGGACATTTCCTTTTACTCCTAGTTTGTTGAGTGTTTTTATCATGATGGGTGTTAGATTCTATCAAATGTTTTTTCTTCATTTCTTGAGATGATCATTTTTTTGTTTCTTTATTCTATTAAGATGGTGTCTTATATTGATTTTCAGATGTTGTATCAACCTTGCATTCCATAAACCCCACTCAATTTTAATATGTAATGCTTTAATATGCTGCTGAATTCAGTTTCCTAATATTTTGCTAAGGATTTTTTGTATCTATATTTATGAGAAATATTTGTCTGTAGTTTTCTTTTTTTGTGATATGTGTTACTGGACTTATGAGTTGGAAAGTATTTTCATCTCCTCTGTTTTCTGAAAGAGTTTGTGTAGAATTAGAATTTTTTTTTTCCTTAAATATTTGATAAAATTTACCAGTGAAGCCTTCTGTGCTTGGGAAAAATTTAAATTATTAACTTAATATCTTTACTTTTTGTTCCAGAAATTTGTCCATTTCAATAAGTTGTCTAGGGCTTCCCTGGTGGCACAGTGGTTGAGAGTCCGCCTGCTGATGCAGGGGACACGGGTTCGTGCCCCGGTCCAGGAAGATCCCACATGCCGCAGAGCGGCTAGGCCCGTGAGCCATGGCCACTCAGCCTGCACGTCCACTCTGCAATGGGAGAGGCCACAACAGTGAGAGGCCTGCGTACAGCAAAGAAAGAAAGAAAACAAAAAAAAAACCAAGTTGTCTAATTTGTTGGCATAAAGTTGATCATAGTACTACCTTTTAATCTTTTAAATTTATGTACTTCTGTAGTGAATTCCTCTCTTTCATTTCTGATTTTGATAATTTTTATTTTTTCTGGTTTTTTCTTGGTTAGTGTAGCTATATTTTTTGTCTTTTCAAAGAACAAACTTTTGGTTCTGTTGACTTTCTGTATTGTTTTTCTGGTTTTATTTTTTGTTTTTTTGTTTTGTTTTGTTTTGTTTTTGCGGTATGCGGGCCTCTCACTGTTGTGGCCTCTCCCATTGCGGAGCACAAGCTCCGGAAGCGCAGGCTCAGCGGCCATGGCTCACGGGCCCAGCTGCTCCGCGGCACGTGGGATCTTCCCAGACCGGGGCACGAACCCATGTCCCCTGCATTGGCAGGCGGACTCTCAACCACTGCGCCACCAGGGAAGCCCCTGTTTTGTATTTTATTGATTTCTGCTCTTACTTTTATTACCTTCTATCTTCTTACTTTGGATTTCAGCTCTAGGTGTTTATTCCTGTTTCTCTGTAGCTTAGTGGCTAGCCACTGATTTCGGCAAAGTTATGCTGAAACATCTCAAACCTATAAGATTTTCACCTTCTGCTGATTGATTTCTGTGTGGGTTGGGGGATACATTCAAATTTGCTACTAATTTTCAATTCTCCCTTGGTTTTTACCCTTTACTTAATTTTCTTGGGTTTCCTCTGTGCCTGTGTGTAGTTTCTTAGATATCCAGATATGTGGAGATCTTATCTCAACCCTTTTATAGCTCTGTCATTTCCAGGATCTCACTGTTAAATTTTTGGCTCGTTACTCACCCGACCCAGGACTTCGTCCTCAAGCTGAGAATGCTGTGGATTCTCATTTGTTTTCTATCAAATTTGTTAGTTGTAGCTGATGGAACCATGATTAAACCACACCCATCCCCAACCGAATCTTCATCCTCTAGTAGCAGAGCTGTTGGTTTTCACGGCCAGCTGCATGCTGGTAAAATTAAGTTCTTACCAATGAAGCTGGGAACAGTGTATGTAAGCAGACCCAGGAATGAAAGCCATAGACTCCTGCTGTTCTTACCTGAAGCTCAAGCAATTTCTCAAGAATAAATGCTTCTCAAATTGTTTTCTACCTTTGGCCAGTTCCAAAGCTCTAAAATGGTTGTTTTTGACACTTCCGTTCAGTTTTACTCTTGTTCTTTGCTGAGAGGATTCAGCAATGTCTTAATGCCTTCACACCATAACCTGAAGTGTTTCCCCTGTTTTCTTTCTAGTGAAATTCTTAACGTTTCTCATAGTCTCTCTTTTGCCTTCTGGTGCCAGAAATATCAGAAAACTCTGGATCTCATCTCCTGGCTTGACCATATTCCAGGATGCTCTTGGTCGGGCAATTCATTCCCTTGAACAGAACTTCCATCTGACTATCCTCATCCTCGTCGTGGAGCCTGGAAGCTTAGTTCTAACATAGTGAAATTTTCCCTGCATAGAGTAAGTTTTCACATGCCAAATCTTCTGCATGATAATGAGATTTTTTGTATATCCAATTAGTAAAAAATTTTATTTTACTGGAAACAACCTAAAATTTGGAACAATTGCATTAAGACTGGAAATCTGGCAATCCTAGGTATGAACAGGAGACAGTTTACTTAGATTATGAAGAGGACATAAAATTTGAGGTTGAGCAATTTACAAAAACTTTTAAATGTTGAGTGCTAGTTAAGTGTAGGTTGTAAGGTCTTTTATTACAAACCTCAATTCACAAGGCAAGAAGGTATCCACTGTGTTTAGCAAGGGTGTGGCATGAGTCCCAAGCAGTCTAGGCGGATAATATTTACTGTTGTCCTTAAGCAAATTAGAAAAGAACTGAGACCAGAAAAGTTATCTTGAAGGTGGTTGCTGTAGAATAGGAGGGGGCTTTGAAACCATTTGTAAATTGTTGTGTCATGGTGGGTTTTACCAGTGAACGATAATCCCAATTTAAGAGAGGCAATATTGTATGGTAGTTTTACAGCATATTCTTTGGAGTCAAACGCATTTAACTATAGTAGGGAACCAGAAAGATCCCCTGCCTAGATTTTCCTGCTCAGACCATCTTTAGAAAACTGATATTTTTGTGCAGGGCATCTGGTAACCCCATTCACAGAGATCTATTTTTACCTGCAATTCACAACTAAGGGGAACTTTAGGTCTGACAAATTTTAAAATTCCAAGGACCACAAAATGCTAAGGATTCCCTTTTCTGAGGGTGTGGGAGTAGTATCCTGGCAGTTACAAGACTTTGGGTAACCCCCTCTCAATTCCCACAGTCTTGTGGATCCCACCAGGCTGCTACTAAAATCAGAAGCAAGGTTTGTCTGGGCTAGCTTGGGGTTCTAGGCCAGGTCAGAGGTAATTAGGGTCCTTTGTAGGATGAGTGATATGGGAGTGGAGAGATGGGGAAGCTTCCAAGACTGGGGAGGAGAGCTATTTTTAAAATGTTTCTTAAAGGCATTCTTTAAAAACAAACAAAAATAAAAGGGGAAGAGGAATGAATTGGGAGTTTGGGATTGACATATACACTCTACTATATTTAAAATAGATAACCAACAAGGACCTACTGTATAGCACAGGGAACTCTACTCAGTATTCTTTAATAACCTAAAGGGGAAAAAAATTTGAAAAAGAATAGGTATATGTATATGTATAACTGAATCACTTTGCTATACAACTGAAACTAACACAACATTGTAAATCAGCTATACTCCAATATTAAATAAAACTTTAGAAATAAACCCCTCTATGTTATAACTATAAAACCTTATTAAAAATTATCTTGACAAATTTTCAGGTCAGTTTGAACCCTTTGAGATAGGTCATGTGGCTGGTGCTACCTGTTCACAGGAGCACAAGAGGCCTATAATTCAAAAGAGTATGCACTGAATACCTAGAATTTTTGAATCTTTTCAGCACTTTGCTAAATGCCAGAAATACTATACTACAGAAGTTCTCTTTGTCTTTTTGACATCAGCATTCAAAGGAAACTGTATTGCAAATATAATGTACCTCATTTTCTTGCTACTTGAGATACCCATTTTTACATTCTGAAATTGAGATACATTTTTCAATCAACCTATTCATTTAATGTGGTAGTATTCCTTATTTCTTTGAAAAACTCTTATTAAATCCAAGGTATATCTTACAATCTATGAGGTTTTAGAATAGAAGAGAGAGTGAAAGTGTTAAGAGCATGCACTCTGGTTAGACAAGAACAACATTTGAATTCTTGCTTCATAAACTACTGGTTCTGTGACCTTGGACAAGATACTTAATTTTTCTAAGCCTGAGCTTTCTTGTTTGCAAAATGGGGATAATAATACCTATTTTGAGAATCAAATGAGATAATATACATCAACTAGGAGTGAATGGTCAATTAATATAAGCTATCATCATGATATATTCATTTTTCCTTCCTGTTTTATCCTTGGATGGCAAGTATTATCTGGTTTATACTCCAGAAATCAGGCTGAGGGAAAAGTTATCAAACCACTAGTATGTATGGAGGATCTCTTATGTATTCAGAACCATACGAGGCACTTTGCAGAAAGTTATAGAATCATGGTATGGTCTCTGCCCTCAGGGTTCTTATAACCTTGTTGAGGACAAAAGATAAACTCAGGTCAGAGAATATATTTTTTAATAATTGGTACTTATATAATTTAACATCTAGTTATGTAAATCAGAATAAAAGTGACTCAGCACTGCTTAAAGGAAGGGACTTCAATTCATGGGAATAACATGGATCCTAGAGTCAGTTCAGGGTTCAAATCCTGATTCTATCAGTTACTAGCTATGTAACCTTGGGAAAGTTATCTAACTTCCTTGAGCCTCCATTTTCTTGTTGATAAAATGAGGGCAACCATATCTATGTTACAGGGTTGCTATGGGAAGTAAATATAAAGTCCACGGCCTCTATCTGGCACTTAATATGTAGTAGTGATTATTTGATACATGTTTGTTTCCTCTACAGCACAGCACCTAACTCAGCGATCTATACAGAAATATGTAATCATCAAATGTTTACTGAACTGAAAAATTAGCATTTGTTCAGTATTTTCTTCTTCAGGCTGTTTTATTCACTGCTGTAATACATAGGCTCATGGTGATCATCCAGGTGAAGTAAATTGGTGGACAATTTTTGGGCTGTTATATTTTCAGAACCCATCTATGATCTGGAAAAGATTCATGAATTCAAATTAAGTAAAAGGTCATTGTCTTCACCATCTCACTGATGAATATTCTAGCAGTCAATTCTAGCAGGAAATGGTATAAATTTCCTCCTTGATATTTACCGTACTGTATGTGTGTTATCTTATCCAGAATACTCTATACAGGCAAATGGATAGCTTTCCATATTAGATGTTCTTGAGAAAAATAGCAAATTACAAAGTTACTCAGTCAGTTTTCCCATTAAGGAGATTGCTTTCTGGTTAGCTTGTCAAGGGAACATTTGCTTAACAACAACAACAACAACAAAAAGCCTCCCTATGAACTGAAAAATATCCTAGGCTTAATCTTGCACTAATTACAGCTGGATTTTCTTAATTCATTTCAAAAATATGTGTAAACTCCCACAATGTGCAAGGAGTTGTAGTAGGGGATATGGGGGGAAAACATATATGGGAGGTATTCTCTACTTTCAAAGGGTTTTGTAGCAGAGGGAGGTACAAAAACAACTATAACATGAGGCAACATATTATTACGTGGCTTAAGAGAGGTGCAACATGCATTAGGAACATGAAAGATGGGGAGATTGATTTAGGAACTATGAAAACTCCAGGAGGATATGGGACCTAACTTCAATTCCTGAAACAAGCTGAGACCTTCTTAAGCTCTGTTGGCTACTGAAGCCAGTAAGTTTTATCGAAATCTTACATCCACTTTGGGCAGAACTATTTGTACTTTTGTGACTTTGCAAACACGGCTGATCCCCAGCTTTGACATACAACTTCAACAAACACCTACTTTCTTTCTTAAGCTTTCCCCTTTCCTCCCTTCCACAGGTTGGCACTCTTTAGGTGACCAACCCTAAATATCCCAGCTTTCTTGGCTCCTGATTGAAGTCAAAATCTATTATGTGGAGTTTGTATTTTCTAAGGGTATCGAGTTACAAATTGGCTCTCTATTCTTCACAACCTATTTTGCCTCATAAAAATATCAAATTTATCAATAAAACAAATTTCAAAAAGAAAACGCAAATACATGTTAATTTGAAATATAAATATTTATAAGATATGTAAAATGAAACACTTATAAAAGCTGTATTTTAAATACTCTTTTGGAGGATTTTTTCTGGGAAATAGGTAAGTTAAGCCTTCTTAAAATAAATAGTTAATGAAGTTTGGATTAAAGACCACTTCTTTTTTATTTCTTGGTAAATCTCCTTCCAGTAAGCATAAGCATTCATAATTAGGGTCATCTGTCTCAAATTTTTTTCTCTGCTGATTTGTTGTGGATAAATGCTTCTAAAAATCTCTGAAAGGCAAATGCTAGTGGGAGGCAGTTTCCATGGTGACTTCAGAGTTTGCATTGTTGTTTTTAGACATCATAAATATGGGGGTTGTTTTTGCTTGTTACTGTGCAGATCTTACTCATGGTAAGAAAGGGTACAAGGTGAGGAGGGTGTGGCCAGTCCAGTGGTCTGGGCCTCCTGTGGTGTATGTTTAGAATCTTTGTGTCTCTCATGTCTATGTGTCTGTTTCATTTGGTGCTGAATCTGATCTGAGGTGGACACGGAACTCAGATACCCAGATGAGCACACCAGAGAGCTATGCAGGCAGCATGCACAAAGGGGTTGGGGGAAGGGTTTCCATAACAAGTGAATGAAAGTTGATGAATGTATCTTAATAAAGCAGAAAATACAGTACTTTTTTCCCTGACAAACTCATTCTCTCTCTAAGAAAAACTATTTTAAAGTTTAAAGTAAGAGGCGAAAACAGAGCCACGTCTTACTGCAAAGTCAAATTCATTTCCCTTTACCATCATAATGGACATATTTATAAAACATTAATATTAGGAGAATGAGAGTCTGTACATTACACAACATTTGTAATAACTTCATTTACATTAAGACAGGTATTTCCAGATAATATACCCTTATGGAATTTGGAACTCTATTTTTTTCCTTCAAAAGTCACATTACAACTTATGTAGTAAAGAATTCAACCTTGCCCAAAGAGAGGTCTGCCCCTTGTCCTATGCTCCTGGGAAGTAATTTCTAAGCCCCTGGAATGTCTTGCCTTGGTAAAACTGTCTTTGTTTATCTGGGGGCTATGAGGCTGCTTCAGATGGTCTAACAATGTGATTTAGGGTGGGGCCTTTGGGTCATGTAGTATCAGTTTGACCAATTGAAGGGTTGGAGACTGAGGTCAGTAGAAAACCAGATCTATGTGACTGAGCTCCGATAAAGACCCTGAACGTGAAGGCTCAGGTCATTGTTATCAGGAAAGTGAGCACTGGGAGAGGACAGGCAGAAGCTCTGCATGTAGAACTTTCCTGAACTCTGCCCCTTGCGTCTCTTCCCTTGGCTGGTTTTCATCTATATCCTTTCACTATAATAAACTGTGAGGATAACAGCTTTCAGTGAATTCTGTGAGTCCTATTAGCTAATTATCAAACCCAAGAGTGGCTTGGGGGGCCCTTGAACTAGCAATCAGTGTCAGAAGTGAGGGTGGTCTTGGGGACTGCTCCCTAACTTGGCACAACTCTAGAAGAAGTTCTTTTGGAGAAGTTGGTGAGGTTCCCTCCTGTCACAAATTGGGTTCCCCAGGAAACAGATCTTGAGACTCTGAGATCTGTGTGTAGGAGATTTATTGGGGAATGTTCTAGGAACAACCCCTGTGAGAGAGCAAGGGAAGCAGGATTGGACAGAGGGAATGTCACAACAGGAGGTCTCAGCTGCTCCCTTGGGAAGCTCTGGAGCTGGGATGGGCTTTCAGAGTTGGCATGAACTGAGGCAAATGGACTGGGCCTTTATACGAACCCTCTTCACCTCCTCCACTCGCAACCAATTATTACATATAGGTTATACCCAGGGAGGGTGTGTAACCTTTGCTGAGACAGCAACCATGGGGAGAGACTCAGCTGTGAGTCGTCATCAGCCAACACTCCTAGTGGCTGGAGAAATGAGTGCCTTAGGCATAAAGAGAAGATCTAGACGTGGCACCAGATTCTCCTCTATACCTCCCTTTTTAATTTTCTCTGGGTTCTACTGAGTGGCTATCAGGGCCAGGGACAACTTAAGTGCCTCTCATTTTGTGAGATGAAGATCACAGAACAGGGTGTAGGTGAAAGTCTTCTTTGGGAAACCTCATGTAGAATTACATGTTCCTACAAAATAAAATACTTGGGGAGAGACTGTTTCAATTCACCTCTCTGCCATTACATGATAGAGAGGAAAGAGGTGATGGGGAGCAAAGACAAAGAAACAAAGAACATAAAGAAACAAATTCCAACTGAAGCGCAATCACAAATAAATACAAGACATCACTAAAATTACCATGTGTGTTTGTGGAGAAAATAGTTTGGGATTTTAGAAAAGTTCAAAAAAAAATGGTTCTGAAGAACCTAGGGGCAGGGCAGGAATAAAGAGGCAGACATAGAGAATGGACTTGAGGACACGGGGAGGGGGAAGGGTAAGCTGGGATGAAGTGAGAGAGTGGCATGGACATATATACACTACCAAACGTAAAATAGATAGATAGTGGGAAGCAGCCGCATAGCACAGGGAGATCAGCTCGGTGCTTTGTGACCACCTAGAGGGGTGGGATAGGCAGGGTGGGAGAGAGACGCAAGAGGGAGGAGATATGGGGATATATGTATATGTATGGCTGATTCACTTTTTTATAAAGCAGAAACTAACACACCATTGTAAAGCAATTATACTCCAGTAAAGATGTTAAAAAAAAAAAAGTTCAAGTGTAGCAGATGCTGCCAGTGCCTTACCCATGTCCCTGTGTCTATCCTGGAGAGTTCCCTACATACAGTTTCCTGTGCCTCAACCGAGGGTGTTTGACTACTTTGACCAGAACCTGAGACACTCCAGAAGTACCACAGTGTCAATGCCACAGGGGTGCCCCTCAATTGATGTGGGGTGGAAGTTAGTGGGTACATACCCCAGCTTCCTTGATCCTCAAAGGGATATTTCTGAAGCTTGCTCTAAACTGTGCTGTTCAATGCAGTAGCCATCGGCCACATGTGGCTCTTGAGCATTTTAAACTGCAGCTAGTCTGATTTGAGATGTGCTGTAAGTATAAAATACATGCTGGATATCAAAGTCTTAGTATGATAAAAGACTATCAAATATCTCATTGATATTTTTCTATTGATCACACATTGAAATGATAATATTTAGGTATATTGTGATAAATGAACTGTATTATTATCATTCTTCTTACCTGTTCCTTTTTAGTTTTTTTAATGTGGCTATTAGAACATTTTAAATTACATATGTGGCTGGCATTTTATTTCTATTTTACAGCAATTTTCTAGTCTCAGAAAATCCCCAGAGAATTGAAGCCCAGCTGCCCATAGGTATAATCAGCTCATTAGCAAACCCTTTGTGGGTTTCTCCCTTCCCTGTCTTACTCCCTCATTCTCTCATCATGCTTCCTGGGATCACCTCCCAAGTAAACTACGGGTGCCCAAGCCCTTGTTTCAGGGTCTGCTTTGAGTAGGTGCATGGGTAGGGGTTGAGGGGCAAACTAGAGACATTAGATGAGCTATTCTTTTATGACCTGAACCCAGAAGGTTCCTGGTGCTATTAGAGTTATGATCCCCTCCTCCCATCAAAAATTTCTGTTGACCCTTTAATGCGCCTAAGAAAAAGTTCATACTTTAGCATGGCATATGAGATCCCTCACCATCTGCCCAAGATATACCTCACCTTGAAACTCACAGACTTGTTACACTGCATGTTTGTTATATTTCCTTACTCATATATTCTTTTCTCCAAACCTGAAATTTGATTTCCTTTCTTTCCTCTCTCTCTCTGGCAAATTCTCATCCATATTTGAGCTCAGTTGTCAACAATTATGTTAGATATTCCCTAGAGTATCTAATCTCTTGGAATCTTACCTCTTGGTAATCCCACAATTCCCTTTTCCATATATTAAAGTGTTACAAGCCATATTATAATTACCCCCTTTTGTCTATCTCCTACATTGTAATTACTATGTGCTAAGAGCACTCTGTTTCTCCAGTAGCAAGCATAAAGGCTGACTGTGAAATGTGGACTGAAGAGTCTTAGGGGCCTTAGAACAGGACTTCTCAAAGGTTTCCATTTAAGAAACCATGACTGGAAGGGATGATAGGATGTGAGGGGAGAAGTGAATAGCAGGAGAGTATTCACTATGAGACAAACTCATGGCAGTAAGTAAGATTTCATAGCTAATCTAAAAAATCCATATGGATTTTGTATTTTACTCTATAATCTGTCTCTGTATTTTAGTATTAAAATGTGTTAAACTGACGCTAGGGAAACAAAACACACAAATTCTTTCCCACTTGTCTCATTAGCTAATAGGCAAGATGCTTTGGAGTTGAATTTATTAATTAAAAAATACTGTACTGAACTGAAGCAAGCAAAAATTACCTGGAAGATTCAGTATTAGGCAAATCCCTGCAATGTCTAGAAAACCACAATATATTGAAAGCCCAGATGCACGTAAAACCACGGATATAAACGGCAACAGCTTTTTTCTTGTCTTTCCTTTCCCTTTTTGTTTTCATTTTCCTTTTCTCTTCTCTTCTTTCCAAGCTTCTAATGCTTTCTTCAATGTGTGTTCTTGGTGCCTTTGTCAAAGATTAATTGACGATATATGCGTGGGCTTATTTCTGGACTCTCAATTCTGTTCCACTGGTCTATGCGTCTGTCTTTATGCCAGTACCATACTGTTTTGATCACTATAGTTTTGAAATACAGTTTGATATCAGGAACTGTGATGCCTCCAGCTTTGTTCTTTCAGGGGGTTGTTGTGGCTATTTGGGATCCTTTGTGGATCCATACACATATTAAGCTGGCAGCATGCAGTTGCACAGGTGCAGGGACTGGCTGTAGGCACACACAGAGGTGTAGGTCAGTGACAGGAGTCAGAACTGGATCCAAGCCTACAAACAGCTGTGCAGGCCTTGGCTGTTGGTGTGTACTTGTGTGGCTACAGAGGCTCCCCATGTGCATATGCCCAGTGGTGGAGGCTTGTGATGCAAGATGGTGCTGGTGGCATGCAGGTGCACAACTGCAGAGGCTAGCTGCACACACATACAGCAATGCAAGCCAATGACAGGATTCAGGGCTGGATCCAGGCCCACAAGCCTCTGTGGGGACCTTGGCTGTCTGCATGCACACGCAACTGCAGAGGCTGGGGCTGGCTGCCACTGTGGATCCCTGGCCCTGGTGGGGAGGGGGGGCAGAGGGAGTGGGAAGGAACCCAGGCAACAGGCATCTGCAACCACGATAACTTGTGGGGCAAAAACCTCAGCAGTAAATTCTGCAGGGGGTCTGTGGTGGCTTTATTTATTTTTTTCCCATCTCTGCTCCAACACTCAGCACTTTCTACTCCATCTTCTTCCTTATCACTGCTTTTTGCACTATGTTGGTCAGTGCATTTCACACAGTGTGAACACTGTAAATATTTGTTCAATATGGTTACTTCATGAAAGTGCCTGTTTTAAAATGAGTGTGCTAATATGGTAATGGAGAGAAGTGAGTTTTTAACTTTATTATGACTGAGTTATGGTATTTTTTTAAAATATGGAAAATAAAAAATGCAAAATGTCAAGATCCTTTTATAAAGTGGGGTGCTGGCCTTTCTCCCCCTTTTTTCCCTATAACTGCCTAACAAAATTTGTTTCCAGATTAAGCCAGCAGTAGATTCTTCAGCATTATCACTCAGTGGTAATTTTCTGAGACTTTGGTTTTTCAACCTCATGTTATAAAATGCGGTGCTTTTCTGTTCAATTCAAGATACCAATTACTCTGGCTGCTTTGAAAGGCATCACAGCAGTATCTCCTCAGTTAGCTCAGTGCATTGAAGTGTGTATAACATCACTAGGCAGAAATAGTCTCTTGTTCCTTCTACTCCAGGCAAATCTGAAAAACGTCTGTGGGGAATTGGATAAACATAGCACAGGCACAAGGGAAGGGGTCTTCTTAATTGCATTTTTAAAAACTGGATTACCCTAATATTCAATCTGGGATCTGGTAAGTTCTCAGCTCCTTCATCACCACTACCCAGATCTAAGGTACTATCATCTCTTACTTGAAATCGTGCTGACTCCACCTCCCCGCCCCCCCCCCATAGTTTATTATCCACATAGAAGCCACCTGATCTGATAATGTCATTTGGCTCAGAATCCTCCAGTGGTTTTCCATCTCACTCAAAGTAAAATCCAAGTTCCCATTACATGATCTAATGCCCTGATAACTCTTTGACCTTATTTCCTACCACTCCAGCTCTTCATTCCTGATGTATTGGTAGTTTTGCTATTTCTTGAACTCATCATACACACTCCTATCTCGGGGCCTTTGCAGCGTCAGTTCCCTCTTCCAGGAAAACTCTTCCCTTAAATACCCACTTACTTCATTCTGCATTGTCTTTTGATGTCTGTTCAAATGTTACTTTATCTAACAGGACTCTCCTTTCTGATAACAAAAGAATATTCTCTATATCCTTACCACACATTATTCTACATCTGCATTGCAGTATTTGTCATCACCTGGCTGTATATATTTATATTTATACTTAATCCTTGTTTATTTGCATATTGTCTTTCTCCCCTGACTAGAATGTCAGTTCCATGAGGGCAGGGACTTTGTCTGATTTGCTCTCTCCTGTATCTTTTAGGACCACACCTGGTGTATAGGAAGGTCTTGGCAAACACTTGTTAAATGGTTGACTCCAGGTGCTATAACTACTCCTGACTAACAGAATTAGCCTCAGGCTCACATAAGCATACACTAGGCTCTATTTTCCTTCGTATTAATACCTAGTGATGTCTAATATGGTCCTTTCATTCCTCTCCAGGACTGAGTAAGCTTCTCATGGGCAGGAACTAGGTTCTGAGTCACTGGATGATGTTTAAAGGGCTAGGACCAGAGGGGAAGGATGATCTTGTAGGTGTTACTGAGTGATTAAAATGGCAGAGTAGGAAATTCCCTGGTGGTCCAGTGGTTAGGATTACGTGCTTTCACTGCTGAGGGCCTGGGTTCGATACCTGGGCAGGGGAATTAAGGTCCCACAGGCTGCACAGCCAAAAAAAAAAATGGGGGAGCAGAGTAGTAATGGACCTCTACAGCACTTTTCCATCCCACATGACCCACATTTCTGCCCAACATGATGGCAACTAAGAGGAATGCTGGTAACCTGTATTGTTTTTTGTTTTTTGTATTTTAAACTGCTGGATTTCTAAAGCCAGAGAATTCCAGTGGCAAATTCCTTATTGTGTGATTTACTAGCAAGTCCGTTTTGACAACTATTTCTCCACAAAGAAGAGTAGGTAATGGAGAGTGGAAAGAAGACTGGTAAATTCTTTTTTTGAAAGCTAGATCAAAACTCTTTCAGGGATGTGAAAGGTAGTCAAGCATTCTTTAATCTGCTGGCAACAGTAAAAATCTTTGGAATTCTTAAACTGATCTGACCAAATCTTCAGGAGAGTTGGCACTATTAATACTAAGGATGGTATCATACTAAGGAAAGTTGAGGAGATTTTTTTTTAAGTTATATGTTTCTTTCCCAAGATGTTTTAGTAGCTGCAAATCTATACATCAGCATACATGATAAAGGTCTTTTCTCCATTTTTTTACCAGACTAGGCCAATGGCAATAAGGTGTGGATATCCAGGAGGTTCACCCAATTTAAGGTTTTGTGTATTACTATTGAGTGACACAGTTGTAATGCTACAAGAGCAATCAATAGGTGTAGTGTTTCAATGTCTCTACTTAAAGGAAACACTGAAAACCATGGTGACTTGTACAATAAAAAAAAAAAACTTTGTAAGCTTCCTCCCAAAATGCCCTGTTTGCACCAACATGGTTAATGGGAACAGAGAAACATTAAATAAGGACTCCAGGTGTTGTCTCATGGGATTGGTAATTAATTCATGCAATAAAGCACTAACTTAACTTTTCATGGGTAATTATGATACTGAAACACCAGTGAAGTCTAGTAAAACTTCAAATCTTTTAAGTTACTACCAGATGTACAAGCTTTGGAATAATTCTCAGTTTCATACCAATAAATACATGCTGTATGTTTTCTTAATTTCAATTGAATATTTTTTAGTCTAAAATGAACTTGAGTGGCAATAAAATGGTATCCATAAAAATAAAACCACTGCTTATTTCACATTTGAAAGTTAGGGTTTGGTCATCATAAAGCCTGAGTTAACAGCGTCTCAGACTTATAACTTCTCTATTATACTGAACATCTGAAATTTAGCACTAAAAAGACCCTAGGAAGTGAATCCGGAGTTTTCCCTTAAGAAAACTGAAAAATAGAAAAAATAGCTTCTTAATGTGTTTCCCCACATTGATTCCCCTTTGATTCTGAGAATTCATATCTCCAAGTCTCACCACTCTTTCAATGAACATTTACATAGCCCTTGACCACCCAGGTCTCTCCCTCTCCCACCCATTGAAATTTTAGGGGTCTCCATCCTGTTAGGATGGAGTCATTTGACAGAGATAGACTTGAATATTTTGGATAAATCTTGTACAGTTGTTTCCAAATTAATCATTTTAAACTCTTTCCTGCATCTCAACACCAACATTAACCATTAAACCATAAATTAAAAGGTGGAATAAGGGACTTCTGATTTCCAGTTCCACACATAAGGAGCGAGGAAGTCACCACTCTCTCCTAATAATAAGCAAACACCTGAACAGACTGAAAAATCAACAGTTCTTCTTGAATCCAGAAGAGAGGATACAGGGCAAACTGTTGCCCTCAAGATTGGAGAGACAGACAAGTGAACACAAGGAGTTGCAGTTCACCTGAGCAGAGACTCACAAGTGGAAACCACTGTAGGCACCAGTGCCAGGATAGGAAAACGTGAATTGTAATTGGCAAATATAGGCTCAGGCTGGACAACTCTAATAGTTATAAACTCCAGGGGGACCCAGTCATGGGGGACCCCACAATATTATGAGATTTACCTCTAGGAGTTCTACCAGATTCCCACAGTAAATATCAGAGAAAAATTACCTTGGGATTCCTGCAGGGGGAGGGGAAAAGTAACTGATCTGAAACATTACAGAGGACTCTGTTCTTAAGGCCTGCTCTGAGGGGACATGAGTTAATCAGTGCCTAACCAGCTGGGGTATTATCATAACCTAACTAATCTGGGGAAGGGAAATACCCAATTCCAGCCCACTCTAGCCATCTTGTCACATGGAAGGGGAGAGAAAACACTGAAAAACACCTGTGAAGTTTACAGTGCAGAAGCACAGGCTTAATAAAGATTGAGACCTAATTATAGGATTATAGAATGCTTCCCCTTATCTCACACCTCACCACTTATTACTAAAGGCTTATTTACAGCAGTTCTTTTACCCAGTATATGATGTCCAACTTTCAAGAAAAAAAAAATACAAGGCATACCAAAAGGCAAAAAAAACACAATTTGAAGAGACAGAGCAAGCATCAGAACCAGACTCAGGTATGGCTAGGACATTATAATGATCACACCAGTAATTTAAAACAACTATGATTAATATGTTAAGTGTTCTAATGGATAAAGTAGACAGCATGCAAGAACAGATGGACAATGTAAGCAGAGGTATGGAAATCCTAAGAAAGAACCAAAAAGAAATGCTAGAGATCAAAAACACTGTAGCAGAAATGAAGAATGCCTTTGGTAGATTTATTAATAGATCAGACATGGCTAAGGAAAGAATCTCTGAACGAGAGGATATATTACTAGAAAACTCAAAACTGGAAAATCAAAGAGAACAAAGACTGGAAAAACAATTGAACAGAATGTCCAAGGACTGTTGGACAACTACAAAAAGTGTAACATACATGCAGTGGGAATACCAGAAGAAGAAGGAAAGGAGAAGAAAATAGAAAAAATATTTAAAACAATAATGACTGAGAGTTTCCCCAAAATTAATGTCAGACACCAAATCACAAATCCAGGAGGCTCAGAGAACACCAAGCAAGATCAATGCCAAACTTATATATATATATATATATATATATATATATCTCCAAACCACAGAATTACAGATATATATATATATATATACACACACACACACACACAGAGGGGAAAAACACCTTTCCTATAGAGGAAGAAAGATAAGAGTTACACCTGACATCTCCTCAGAAACCTGCAAGCAAGATGAGAGTGGAGTGAAATATTTAAAGTTTTGAGAGAAAAAGATCACCAACCTAGAATTATGTACCCTGCAAAATTATCCTTCAACAGTGAAGGAGAAATGAAGACTTCCTCAGGCAAACAAAACTTGAGGAGAAAGACAAATACAGTATGATATTACTTGTATCTAGAAAAGCCAATCTCATAGAAACAGAGAGTAGAATGGTGGTCACCTGGGGCTTGGGGGTGGGGGAATTGGGGAGATGTTGTTTGAGAGTACAAAACTGCACCTGGAAGATGAATAAGTTCTGGATATCTAATACACACCATAGTGATTATAGTCAACAATACTGTATTGTAAACTTCAAGGAAGCTAGGAGACTTGATCTTAACTATTCCTACCACAAAAAAGAAATAATAATAATGTGATGTGATAGGGATCTTAGCTAACACCTCAATGATAATCATACTGCAATATATAAATATATCAAATCAACATGTTGTACACCTTAAAGTTACACAATGTTATGTGTCAATTATATCTCAATAAAAAATTAAGGAAATTTGTTGTCAGTAGACCTACTTTGCAGGAAATGGTAAAAGAAGTTTTTTTAGAGAGAAGGGAAACAATATAGGCAGAAACTCAGATCTACATAAAGAAAAGAAGAGTTTAAAAGAAAGAATAAGTAAAGCTAAAATTAAAACTTTTTTTCTTGTTCTTAATTGGTCTAACAGATAACAGTTACTTCACAAATATAACAAAAATGTACTCAATTATATATGCTTAGGTATAATTATGTATAATTGAAATTAATGAAATGAATGACAGCAATCGTACAAAGACTGGGAGGAAGGAATTATTATAATCTGGTTATTATAAAGTACTCACACTACCTGTAGGTGGTATAGTGTTGGTTGAAAGTGGACTTGGATTACTTGTAAAATGTATATTGCAAACTCTAGTGCAATCACTAAAAATGTTTTTTTTAAGTATAACCAATATGCTAAAAAGGAAAGAAAATGGAATCATATAAAGTGCTCAATTAAACAAAAAAATGAAGAAAAAGAGTAAAAGACAAAAACAGGAACAGAAACCAAGGGCAACAAATAGGAAACAGTAATGAATATGGTAGATATTAATCCAAATATATCAGTAATCCCTTTGAGGGTCAAGGCATCTAAATGTTCCAGTTAAAAGACAGATTGTTAGAATGGATCAAAAAATATGATCCAACTATATGCTGTCTACAAGAAACTCATCTTAAATATAAAGACACATATAGGTTAAAAGTAAATAGATGGAGGAAAATATATCATGCTAACACCTTTAAAGGAAAGAAGGAGTAGCTCTATTAATTTCAGACAGAGTAGACTTCAAAGTAAGAAATGTTATCGGGGATAAAGAGGGACATTACATAATGACAAAGGAGTCAATATCTCCAAGATGACATGAGAATTCTTAACATGTATGTGCCTAACAACAGAGCATCAAATTACACGAGGCAAAAACTGATAGAACTGCAAGGAGAAATAGATGAATCCACTATCATGGTTGAAGACATGAACACCCCTTTATCAGAAATACACAAATCCAGCAAGCAGAAAACAGTAAGGGCATAGGTGAACTCAACAACACCATTAATCTACTGAGTATAATAGATAGGCTACTTCATCCAGAACAGCAGAATACACATTTGGGGGGGCTCACATGGAACATTTACCAAGATAGACCACATGCTGAGCCATAAAACATACCTTAACACACTTAAAAAATAGAAATCATACAATGTCTCCATTCTGACCACAGTGGAATTAGACTAGAAATCAATGACATAAAGATAGCTGAAAAATCCCCAAATACATGGGGATTAAACAACACACTTCTAAATAGCACATGGGTCAAAGGAAAAAAATCTCAAGAGAAATTAAAGTATTTTGAAATAAATAAAAATGAAAATAGAATTTATCAGATTTGTGGGATGCAGTGAAAGCAGTCATCAGAGGAAAATTCATAGCATTGAATGCATATATTAGAAAATAAAAAAGACCTAAGATCAGTAATCTAAGCTTCTACCTTAGGAAATTAGAAAAAGAAGAGAATTAAATCCAAAGTAACCAGATTAAAGGAAATTCTAAGAATCACAGCAGAATCAATAAAATCGAAAATAGGATATCAATAGAGAAAATCAACAAAACCAAAAGCTGGCTCTTTGAAAAGATCAATAAAATCAACAAGCCTCTAGCCAGGCTAAGAGAAAAGAGAAAGAACACAAATACTAATATCAGAAATGAAAGAGGACACATCACTCCAGGTGCCATGGAAATTTAAAGGATAATAAAGTAATACTCTATGCCCACAAATTTGATAACCTGGGTGAAATGGATCAATTCTTTGAAAGACACAACTTGTGAAAACTAACAAATACAAGAAGAAATAGATGATCTGGATAGACCTGTATTGATTAAGGAAATTGAATTAATAATTAATAACCACTCAAAACAGAAAACACCAAGCCCAGAAGGGTTCACTGGTGAATTCTACCAAACATTTAAGGAAGAAATTATACCAATTCTCACAATCTGTTTCAGAGACTAGAAGCAGGATGAATACTTTCCAAATCATTCTATGAGGCCAGTATTACCCAAATACCAAAATGGGACAAAGACATTACAAGGTAAGGAAACTACAGGCCAATATCTCTCATGAATAGAGATGCAAAAATCCCCAGCAAAATATTAGCAAATTTAATCCAAAAAAGTATGAAAAGAATTATACACCATAACCAAATAGTATTTACCCCAGGTATGCAAGGCTGGTTCAACATTCAAAAATCAATGTAATCTGTCATATCAGCAGACTAAAAAAGAAAAATCACATGATCATATCAGTAGATGCAGAAGAAGCATTTGATGAAATCCAACCCTCTTTCATGATAAAAAATTTTTAAAAACTCAGTAAGCTAGGAATAGAGGGGAATTGTCTCAATGTGATAAAGACTATCTACAAAAACCTACAGCTAGCATCATATTTAATGGTGAGAAATCCAAAGCTTTCCCACTACCATCAGGTACAAGAAAGGAGGTTTGCTCTCACCACTCCTTTTTAACATCATACTGGAAGCCCTTGCTAGTGCAATAAGACAAGAAAAGGAAATAAAAATTATACGAATTGGAAAGGAAGACATAAAACTGTCTATTTTCACAGATGTCATGACCGTCTATATAAAAATTCTGAAAGAATTGACCAAAAAACTCCTGGAACTAATAAGCAATTATAGCAAGATTGCAGGATGCATGGTAAATTTTAAAAAGTCAATCACTTTCTCATACATAGACAATGATTAAGTGGTATTTGAAATAAAAACACAATACCATTTACATTAGCACCTACCCCCAAAAATGTAGGTATAAATCTAACAAAATGTGTACAAGATCTATATGAGGAAAACTACAATAGTCTGATGAGTGAAATCAAAGGACTAAAAGAAATAGAAAGATATTCCATGTTCATGGATAAGGAGAATTAATGTTGTCAAAATATCAGTTCTTTCAACTTGATCTATAGTTTCAATACAATTTCAATCAATAATCCAGCAAGTTTTTTTTGTGGATATCGACAAACTAATTCAAATTTTTTTGGAGAGGCAAAAAATCCAGAATAACCAACACAATACTGAAGAAGAATAAAGTTGGAGTACTGACACTACACAACTTCGAGACTTACTATAAGGCTACGGTAATCAAGACAGTATGGTATTGGTGAAAGAATAGACAAATAGATCAATAGAACAGAATAGAGAGCCCAGAAATAGACACACATAAATATAGTCAACTGATGTTTGACAAAGGGGCAAAGGTAATATTATGGAACAAAGATAGCCTTTTCAGAAAATGGTGCTAGAACAACTGGATATCCACATGCAAAAAAATGAATCTAGACACACGCCTTACAACCGTCACAAAATTAACTCAAAAATGGATCATAGACCTAAATGTAAAATGAAAAACTATAAAACTTCTAGAAGATAACATAGGAGAAAACCTACATGAAGTTGGGTATTGTGATGCCTTTTTAGATCAACACCAAAGATATGATCCATGAAAGAATAATTGATAAGCTGGACTTCATTATAATTAAAAACATCTGCTCTGCAAAACACAATATCCAGAGAATTAGAAGACAAGCCACTGACTGGGAGAAAATATTTGCAAAAGATACACCTGATAAAGGACTGTTATCTAAAATATACAAAGAACTGTGAAGACTCAACAATAAGAAGACAAATAACCTGATTAAAAATGAGCCAAAGACTTTTACAGACTCCTCACGAAAGAAGCTACATAGATTGCAATAAGCATAAGAAAAGATGCTCCACATTATACGTCATCAAAGAAATACAAATTAAGACAACAGTGAGATACCACTACACAACTATTAGAATGGCCAAAATCTGGAACACTACAACACCAAATTCTAGCAAGGATGTGGAACAATAAGAAGTCTCATACATTGCTGGCGGGAATGCAAAATGATTACAGCCACTTTGGAAGACAGTTTGGTGGTTTATTGCAAAACTAAACATACTCTTCCTTAACGATCCAGCAGTCATGCTCCTTGGTACTTACCCAAAGGAATTGAAAACTTATGTACACAGAAACACCTACGCGTGGATGTTTCCATCAGCTTTGTTCATAATTACCAACACTTGGAAGCAACCAAGATGTCCTTCAGTAGGTGGTACATCCAGACAATGGAATATTATTCAACACTAAAAATAAATGGGCTATCAAGCCATGAAAAGATATGGAAGAAATTTAAATGTATTTTACTAAGTGAAAGAAGCCAATCTGATAAGGCTCCATAAAGTATGATTCCACCCGTATGACTTTCTGGAAGAGGCAAAACTGTGCAGACATTAAAAAGATCAGTGGTTTCCATGGGTAGAGGTAAGAGGGAGTGATGCATAGGCAGAACACAGAGGATTTTTTTAAAAAATAAATTTATTTATTTATTTTTGGCTCTGTTAGATCTTTGTTGCTGTGCACGGGCTTTCTCTAGTTGTGGCACGCAGGGGCTACTCTTCATTGCGGTGCACGTACTTCTCATTGAGGTGGCTTCTCTTTGTTGCAGAGCATGGGCTGTAGGTGCACAGGCTTCAGTAGGTGTGGCACGTGGGCTCAGTAGTTGTGGCACACGGTCTTAGTTGCTCCACAGCATGTGGGATCTTCCTGGACCAGGGCTTGAACCCCTGTCCCCTGCATTGGCGGGCAGATTCTTAGCCACTGCACCACCAGGGAAGTCCACACAGAGGATTTTTAAGGCAGTGAAAATACTATGTATATTATAATGATGGATCTATATCTCATACATTTGTCCAAACCCATCAGAGGTACAATATCAAGAGTGAATCCTAAGGTAAACATGGATCTGGGTAATTATGACATGCCTGTATAGGTTCATCCTTCATTTAGAAAAATGTACCATTCTGGTAAGTGATCTTGATAATGGTGGAGGCTATGCATGTATAGAGCAGGGGATACAGGGAAAATCTGTACCTCTCTCTGAATTTTGTTCTCAATCTAAACCTGTTCTAAAAAAATAGTCTAAAAAAAAAAGGAAACCCAATGTAGGGATAAATGAACAGTCCCACAGTTCCTCTACATACATGTCCACACACCAGAATTAGAGTTGGTATCACACTGGTTATAAGTTTAGCAGGAAACCTTCCAGACCTTTACAATTAAAGAAAAAATTTTAAATACCAGTGGTCTCAACAATGCAAAAAAAGTGAAATAGAATAGAAAGTACTAGAGTACATAGCATGTAGTGAAGATAAATACCATTTCAAGAAGGTTATATTTATATATTTCGAGAAGGCTTTATATATATGTATATTTATATACAAAATCTTATACACAAACATACATACACATACACAAACATGCATACAAGTATGTGTCTGCTGTATCACCGTGCATTTAATGTATTTCTCCCTATCAGTCATGATCAAAAAGCTTGAAAGAGAATTTGAGTGAGCCCGAGAAAAGACAAGCCTTTCAAATGATGTCTTCCAGGGAACTACTTGATAATGACGCCTATTTGGGAGTAAAGTTTTAAAAGATTTCCAGCCCTCCTCTGCTTTTCACAGTACTGAGAATGTAGGCTGTTATTTTTCAAGAGGCTGTGGAGCTGTGGCGACATGGATGGGACTAGGGTATATTTAAATGCTACAAATCTTGCTGTTCCTATCAAGATGCAGCCACTTTTCTGGACTAAGTACTCCCCCGTGTTGCTGCAAGCCTTTAGCTAGTTTCGAGTACTATAAAAGTTGATTTTGACAATTTTTGTCAATTTTCTCATTGCTTTTATGAAGCAGCATAATTTCTGAGTTCCTTACTCCAACGTTCTCACTAATGCCTCCTCCTGTTATTTTTTGACATTTCATCTTGTAATGGAAAAATCATCCATTTTTTAAAAAGTAAAATTTCAGAGTTCCTTATTTGAACGTTTTCACTGATGCCTCCCCCCTTATATTTTGACATTTCATCTTGTAATGAAAAATCATCTATTTTTTAAAAAGAGTTTTTTATTTGTTTGTTTTGTTAACCCAACTGTGGCTAGAATGACTTCATTAATGAAAATCTTAACTTTTGAAGCCAAATTTGACCCACCATATTATTATTCCTTTAGACATTCTCACTGGAAAAGAAGTAAAATTAAGAGAACAAATTTAAAAGTCTGAATCAACATTTCCAGAATCATAGATACAAAGAATTATAAATGTACACAGCGTTTTGAAGATGGTAAATTATATAGAAGCAAGCAAAAAGTAAAAAGCAATTTCTGCCTAGAAGAGTTTAGATTCTATAAAATGCTGAGATGGTGACACAAGCTATTTCAAGTTAAAATTAAGACTGACACAGCAATGAACCAAATTCTATTTCAACTTACTTTGAAGATGCTGTAAGTATGGAATAAAGTGTCAACTTGTCTTAATTTGGACTTCTTTATTACCTTTAAAAGTTAACCTGGAACATATTAGTTCTATCATTTGAAACTGAGTTTTAGGCTATTTCCAAGTCTTACACATTCTTCCTAAAGAAAATGGTTAAAGCTTTTGTGAAAAATTTGCCTTCAATAGGTCAATAATGAAACTACTTGAAATGCAACTGAAATTTGAGTCATTTTAAATGCAAAATATCTGTGACTTTCTCACATAATGTTTATATAATGATATAATCATTAACAGATCTGAGGTGGGACGTGGATTTGATTTCAAAATCTTTTATAGACTTGCTGTCAGAATATGGAAGTGTGTGTGTTTGTGTGTGTGTGTGTGTACGTGTGTGTGTGTTAAAAAAACAGCTTGCCTTATTTGGTATTTGAACATGTCTTATATTTCCAGTTAACAGTAATGGAAGTGTTGGCCGAAAATTGATCTGATTAGTGGCATGTGGGTGGGATTCCGGCAGCATCCAAATATTCACATGAAAAATAAATGCAAACCCTGGAGCAAAAAATGCTTCCTTGCATGGATGACTTGGCCACATGTCATAGCTGGAAACTGTGCAGAGACAAAATGTGCAAGATGCACTACATTTCAATTCTCTGCACTTTCAGCACCCTCCAAAATATTCTCTCTGTGCAAAATGGTGATACAAATTCTGTTGCCAATATTCAGATTTAAGATGAAAATAGAAGCTCTGAGGACAATCCCTGAGTCCCTCATCCTTAGATTTCAGAGGCATACGGTGCCTTGAGATATTAGTTTGGGGTCTAGAATTTTTATTCTAGTTTGTTCTGTAAATAGGTGTTTTACTTCATGGAGGAAACAGAGGGAGTGTTCTGATTATTATGATAAAAAAAAACGTACAGACCGCCCTTGCATGCAAAACAAGTCATCAAGTCATCATACAGGGAGTTAACATTCACAGCCGTAGTCCTCCAGACATTTCAAGTATGAAGTAGACAGCATTGCCATGGTTACGCATAAAGGAGGGCTGCACAAAGCAAGCCCATTACACAGCGTTATGCACATACTGTGGGTAGTGCAGGAGGCAGTTAGAAAGCTGTATGTTTAGAGGATGTGGAAATATGAAAACATGCCCTGTCATGGCATGGTCATGACTCTCTAACTCAGTATATAAGCACCGATGTGATCTCATTCTTTAATGGCTCAAGGAATAATTAAGCTGAATTCTGACTACACACTCAGAATAATTCATTACTTCAAGTATCAAATATTAATTGAGTACCCGCTATGTGTCAGGAACGGTTCATAGAGAAACCATTGGGCATTTGGGAAACAGAACTACAAAGCACTTCCCAGCAAAGACTACATTTAGAAGTTCTCTACAAGCAACCAAGAAGCAGTATTTTGAAATTGAAATTTGTAGCTGAAGAAGAGTGAAATTCATTCATTAATATGTACTAGTATGTTCCTCCCCTGCCACACTTTCAACACTGGGCCTTGAAGACTTAATGGAATTTAGATAAATGGATGGGGAAAGCCTTTCTGATGAGGAGAACAGCATGAGCAAAGGGATAGATGCAGGACTATATAGAACACAATGAGAAACCCAGACTTCTTAAAATGGAATAACTTGAAAGTCTCAGTTATCTGATAAAAATATGGAATGTTTTCTGTACAAATTTAATTTTTTTAAGTGAGAAATGCAAATATAAAATTGCCACATTCTACCAGTAGACTTCTCTAAAAATGTAGTCCAACATTTTAATTAAATAAGACACTGTATATAAAAATGTTTTGAAAGACCTTAAGTGCTCTAAAAAGTGCCTTATTTAGTGCATTATTTAGTCTTATCTTCCTTACCTACTCCATGAAAGTAAGCAAGAATGAGAAGAAGAAAACTGGTGTGCTGACCACTATTTGGCTGTGTCTTCCTGAAACTGGAATCTTTTCTGAAGTTTTCGTTTTCTTTCTCTTCATTTCTTTTCTTTTCTCCTCCTTTCCTTTTCTTCCTTTTCCTTTCCTTCCCTTTCCTATCCTTCCTTCATTCAAAAGATATTTAATTAGTGCCTTATTTTTGCCAGGTTCTCTCTGTTAGGGATATAGCAGTAAACAAAACAGGCAAAAATTCTTGCCCCCATGCATCTTAAATTATAGTAGGGGGAGAGAAATAGTTTCTTAGATGATGATACATGCTATGAAGATAAATTAAGTAGGGAAGAGAATAGGAAGTATGTATGTAGGGTGGGGGAGGGGAGTTGTAATTACAGCATTGAAAAGGAAATATTTTGACAAAAACTTGGAGTGATCCATTTAGATATCTGGAAGACTATTCTAGGCAGAGGGAACAGCTAGTGCAAAAGCCCTGAGGCAAGTTTCTGCCAGGATGTTCAATGAACAGCTAAGCAGTCAACGTAGTAACAACAGAAGTTACAGAGGGAGAGAGTTGAAGTCAAAGAGATGTGTGTATGTGTGTACATTGTGTGTTGGGGGAAGGGGGTACAGATGGTGTAGGGCCTTGTAGGCTTTTACGCTGAGTGAAATGGGAAGCCATTGCTCATTTTGTTTTTGACATGAGTGTATTTGATGATGCAATCCATTAAAAAGATTTCTGTGTTTTAAATGCTAAGAGCATAAACAGAAATATATCAAATAGTGACATGGGGGGAAATATGGAGCTTTGATTTCAGTTCAGTGCATTAATATCTATTTGCAATCTGTTTTAATCAGAGGAAGGCCCCCAATCTACTACTTTGTGATGAATCTGCCCATCTCCCAACTCTACCAAAGACAGGATATCCTCTGATGAGTATTCACTCCCCATTGTCTATAGCCCATCCAAATGTGAGGGGATGTAGGAGGAGACCACGAGTGTGGTTCTTCCCCAAGCGTTCCTGTAAATTTCTCCATTGCCTTTTACTCCCTGCTCCACTTCCAAGCCAGTGATCTAAGAGGTTTGCCTCTCCCTCATACAAGCATGCAAGCTACACAAAAGCAGGAGCCTTGTCTATCTTGTTCAGCACGGTATCCCAGAGGCTAGAAGATTCCTTGACCAGAGGACTTTGTTGTATTAATTTATAAAAGAAAGTTAGCCCCTCAAACATAATAGCTGAGAATCCTTAATCCAGGGGTACTCAAATTTTAATATATCTACAGGAAACTTTCTTCAGTCCAAATAAATTATTCTACCAAACAGTGATTATATTAGTCAGGGTTCTCCAGGACAGAGCCAATAGGATGAATATCTATCTATCTATCTCATATACACTTTTTATTATATATATCAATCATATTTGTTATAGATTTATATGATTTCTTGGAATTGACTTATGTGATTATGGAGTCTGATTCTACTAAACAGTGGTTGTATTAGTCAGGGTTCTCTGGAGAACGCAGAGAAATCAGTATATACAATAAATCATATATATACAATATATATAATAATCATATGCATATAACCAATAGCATATGTACATATATAGAAATATATAATAGTGTTTATAATAGTTAAAACCAATAGTGTGTGTATATAGATTTTATATATATATATATATATATATATGTATGAGGCTAAGAAGCCCCAAGATCTGCAGTCAGCAAGCTAGAGACCCAGGAGAACCAATGTAAATTCTGATTTGAGTCTACATCTTAAGGCAGGAGAAGACTGTCGTCTCAGATCAAAGACAATATACTCAGTCTACAAATTCAAATGCTAATCTCATCCAGAAGCATTCTCACAGACACACCCAGAATAATGTTTAACCAAACGTCTAACCAAAACTAGGCACCCATGGCCCAGTCAAGTTGGCACACAAAATTAACATCACAGTGTTGTACAAAGGGTGGAGCAGCAGGAAGCAATATGCCATGGATACAAGCAATAATGGGGTATATTGTCTGTAGAGAATGTAAAAAATAAAATCAACTGAAATCAACCTTACTTTTATTATTATCATGTACTAGCAATTCTATCAATATCAGTAATTACATAATTCTTCCTCCCCCAATCTTTTGTTTGTCTCAATTCTAAGCAATTACTGTAATTATTGATGAGGTTTAAAAAATTGTGGTAAAATATATATAAAATAAAATTTACCATATTAACCATTTTTAAGTGTACATTTCAGTGGCATTAAGTACATTCTGACTTCTGACCTACTTTTGTGTATATTCTATAGATATTTTCTTTGTGGTTACCATGGGAATTACATATAATTTTGTCATACAGTGGAGTGGGATGTTAAAATATTATCCACTCTGGGTATCAAATGTGCAAGGTTTGCCACTGACATTTGAGTAAAACCATATTCAACAGTGGCCTGATCATTTAGAGAATGATATTCTCACCCAATACTCATATTCATTCCTAGAGGAATCCTCACCCTCTCAAATGATAAAATGCAGACCTTCTCGCCTTGGAGTTGTGGCAGAGTTTCTAAAACTGTCACATTCCAAAACAAGGTGCCAGAAAATCTACAGAGGACTTGCAGAAGAGGCGGCAAAAGATGCCAGGTCATCACATGTACAGGGCATACAAGATTAATAAGGAGAAATTGTTGCATTGATAGGGAAAAGTTCTTTAGAGAAGCATTCAATGAAGTACTGTTGTGTTTCCCTATTTTCCTTTTCCTTGGTTGAGTGGTTTAAGAAAACCACCTGGACATCTGTGCCCTCTGAAATTTGGAGGCTGCAGGGATTGGAATGGAATTGGGCTCACAGGCTTTCCTTAGGGCAAAGCAAGAAGAGAGGCTACTATGGAAGTGAGCCGCACTCTCATGAGTGGAGTGGGGAGGTTGGTGGTGGAGTATGGGGGGGGTGCAAAGATATAAAATTTATTGAGAATCTCATGTCATCTTCAATCATATTAGACTCAATGCCCTCTTTTTATAATAAATATTTTATAATACTCCTCTTTAATATCCTGAAATGAAATTTATAAATAATACAGCCTACACATAATTTGAAAAATAAAGAAATGTAATGCTATAACTGTAATATGGAGAAATAAAAGAAAGGAAAGCAATTTATATAATAAAATATTACACATTTTGATATATAAATACTTTAGCATGACTACAGTAGATGGTGACATAATGAATCAAATACTGGCAACTACTTATAATGAACAAATCTAGATTGAAGTGAAGTAACACCATTCATTTGAATATAGTCAATGTTTTTTCTTCATATTTAACCATTTGAAATAAGTAAATATAACCATATATCTAACTATATATATATGTATCTACCATGAATGCAACAGCTACTAATAAAGTCTGTTACAAATGTGCTGTGTTGGTTATTTACATGACACAAATGATGTGTCTGTCAGTAAAATGATTTTCCAAAATGGTGAACAATTCTTTGTAAAGTTCTGAACAAGACAATATCCAATAGTCCTTTGACTTATTCAGTGTTTGCAATTTTGGAAAATTGAGTATACAGTAAACCAGTGGAAAAAATACTTTGTATTTATATGTTTTTCATGTACATGAATATCCAGCAAGACATTCAAAATCCATGCCGTACCACGAACAAGTGTTCACTTACTGGCAGAAACCCTATTCCATCTGACTCTTATCTAGACAAATTCCGTTAAATCTCACCCACTATGAACGCAACAACCAAAAGTGCCCCATGAATTTCTAATGCCCACCCTCCAGTGAGTGGTGCCTCATTTGTTGAGAAACACAGCTTTAGAATTACTGGACATTTTCATATCTAAAAGCCATCAAATAAGCCATGCTTATCTGTCCAAGATTTCATTCAGGGCCGAGGAAGAAACAATTTGACAAAAGAGCAGTAGTAAGAAAGAGTAAAGTTGCTTTCTGCTTGCACTCTCTATGGAATTTCGCTAGTTCAATGAAAATCTGTTGTATTAACAATAACTCTAGCAATACTAGAATGATGGTTAGTTCTAGTAACCAGCAAACACAAGAACTCAGAGGTAGAAATACTTGCCATGTTTAAGGAAAAGTAGAATGGCTAGAATGGCTGGAGTGTAATGGTAGGAATGTAGAAAGCAAGGGGAAAAGTAAAAGGATTTAAGGTAAAAGAGTGATTACAAGATGTAAGACCTTGTAGGCCTTGGAAAGGGGTTACAATTTTATTTGAGATGCAGTGGGAGGGAGAGATATGACATGAACTGACTTGCACTTATAAAAAAGTATCAAAGTTATACTGATCTGAGAAGTATAGGTTGTAAGGAAATAAGAATGGCTGTAGGGTAAACATTTAAAAGGTGATTTCAGGGCTTCCCTGGTGGCGCAGTGGTTGAGAGTCCGCCTGCCGATGCAGGGGACACGGGTTCGTGCCCCGGTCCGGGAAGATCCCACATGCCGCGGAGCGGCTGGACCTGTGAGCCATGGCCGCTGAGCCTGTGCGTCCGGAGCCTGTGCTCCGCAACGGGAGAGGCCACAACAGTGAGAGGCCCGCGTACCGCAAAAACAATAATAATAATAAAAAAAATAGTGATTTCACTCTTCCAGGCAAGGGCTGGGGCTAGAATAGAAGCAGCCAAAATGAAAATACTAAAAGAGATCGAAGAGGCTGAGGTGATTGTACTTGCTGATGAATGGGTGTGGATGGAAGGGAGCTAGAAGCTGTAATGGCCTCGACCCACTGTAGGGATGATGATGCCCTGGACTGGCGTGGGGTAGATACTTGAGAATAGAATTCGATAGACCATTAAAAAGACAATTTTTCCCTTTCATCAAAATATGTCTTCTTAGGGGAAAGACAAATGTGTTAAGTAGATAGTTAAGGACTTCCAATTAGAAAATAGCCATCTCAGAATCTTCATCCTCACTGTCACTGATTAATACCTTTAAAGGTATTAATACCTTTAGCATAAACTGGCCTGAATCTAGCTTTCAGCAATTTCCATCTGAGTTCAAGTTGAAATCTTGCCTCTCCCTTATTTTTAAACCAGGATTTCAACATAATTTCTTTATCCATAAAACTTTCATAAGGATAACTAATTCCATAAGATATGAGAATTAATTATTGAATGATTATACAACCCTCAGCAAATATTAAAACTGATATTGTGAGGGGAGCTGCTTTTAAAATGGAAAAGTGTTTCTTGATGTCTCTACGATTAAGAATAAGAAAATCAATAATCATGTGCTCCTCTCATTAAGTCTGGGGAACAATTGCCACACACAGGTGCTGGAGAGGGGATCATGTATGGGTGGGCATGAAGATGAACCAGCTGGGCATGGTTCCACTCCCAAATGAGCCTCCAAATTATTGTCCATACGTGGAAACAAATACAAAAAGCCACCTGAATTAGCACTGAATTTAGAACCTAGTCAAGATGAGTAAAAGGGTCAAAATATTGTGTCTATTCAATTTGTTGTAGCTCCTTCAAGATGCCATTTTTCCTGGCAGAGTACAAATACCACTGCTTGAAAGTAACTGTTATGGGGCTCCCAGTTTCTTGAACATGTCAATGTGAAGGGCCAGGGCTCCTTTGGGGTGTTGCTAGAGCAAACACACACATTAGCTCAGGTTCTGTGGGGCAAAGTTGAACAAGGGAAAGAAAGGTCCAAATCACAGGATGTGATCACATCTTGGTAAGTGGCAAAGGGAGAGGCATAGCATGAAGACAATTGCAGTTTAACATTGGAAAAGGGGCTAAAGATGGATAGGAGGAGCAAGTAGAAAGGGGGGCTGAGGGCACCAGAGATCATGTCCACTATTACACTATTTTTCCTAGGCCTGGCTGATAAGAGAGATGGTGGTGGAGAGGTTAATTCGAGGGAAACAGGGTTTTGTCAAGAGACTCTCTAAGGTAATAGAACAGTGAGAAAGTTTTCCTCCTCCCAACCTCCTTACCATCCCATCGTTAGCCACCCCTTACATCCCTCTGTCTGCTTCTCTCAGTGGTGGAGCTGAAGTAACCAAAAATATAATCAGTGGGTAAACCCCGCCACTGGTGGTGCCCACTGATTGAAATCTTCCCTAGTGAGCCATTTGGCTTTCACACCTCAGCTAGTCACCCAGAGAATTTGAGCCCCAGGAACTCCTTTGATCAACTGATTGCCTTTTGTCTAGTTGAGAGCAACAAGGGGAGAAAACAGAGACCTTAGAGGGAATTGCAATCTATTCTTAATCTATCTTCTGCAAGACAGCTTGCTTGGGCTGAGAAGATAAGCAGTGTCTGTTCTGAGCTGTCTTATAAAGTACTGGGTTTAGTTGAAGAGTGGCCATGTGAAAAGGGCAAGTCGATGACCTAAACAAGTTAAGTTTTCTTTAATATTTCTGAATCATTTCTTCAGTTGTAAGAGAAATTAATAGCATGCTGGATTTGTACCAATTGTTGGAATCATGGTATGGCTGAAACAGATCAAAAATAAAGTGCTTGCCTCTGGTCAAAGTTCACACTAGGCTTGCACATTCTTATGCAATATCAGATTACAGTAGGCCTCTTTAGTTCTGAAAACCAAATGAATCTTTTTCTATCTAGGGGAGCATGCATGAATTTGTTTAATCAGGCCTGTGACTGTCAGTGTTATCTGGGCATAGGGTTCAGTCAGCTGCACACAATTGGGCACAGAGCATGTGCCCTGGAAAACTATGGGTGTGGAGTCCTATATTCTCTCTTTGCCTTATTTCACTGTCCCTATCCTCGCCCCCCACACCTCTTCCTACACACTCAGTCCCTGGCCTTGAGCCCTGCTATATCTTTCCCCATCCTCATTCTTATAGCTGTTGACAGGCTCATGCCTGGACCTCCCCAGCCTCCCTTAGGACATTTCAGTACAATCCTGGTTGTTCTTGCCACCTCTAGTTTCTCCTCAAAGAGCCCTATTACTGTTCACCATATGCTTACTGGATGTTCCCTGCAGTCCAGACATTGAGCCAAGCACTTTGTATGCATTACTTCATTAACTTCAAAACAACCCTATGAATAGCTCCAACTTGCAGATGGGAAAACTGAGATCCAGAGAGCTTGGGTAACAGGTCTTAGGAGACAGAGCTAGTAGAGGTGCATTTTTTTAGCGTATGGAACACTAAAATTTATTCACTTTATTTACATATTTAACTCAGGACTGCTTGATCCCCAATTGTGAGCTCATAACCATCACAGTACAAGTTCTCCAGTTCACCTCACACACTGACTACAGAATTATCTTTGTATTGATAAAGCACTGTACAGTACCAAGTTATTCACCTCCTTAAAGCCTTCAGTCATCCACTCTAGTACTATGCCTTTAAACCAAATTAAACAATTTGCCTCAGATACTCAGACTCTGTTTACATGAAATGGATGGGATTTCACAGCCTTGCTTGGCTCTAGTTTCTTATTCTATTTCAGTTCTGCCTAAGTCCCAGTCTGTGGGGTGGTTTTCTTCTGCTTTTGGTCTTTCTCCTATCTGCTCGGACTTGATGATTAAGCTCAGTTTTCTCAGACTTGACCCTTAACCTCCTTTCAGTATTCCTACTTTGCCCTTTACTGTTCTTGGTTTATTTAAGCAAATGGGCCCTCATCCTTCCTCAGGCTTCTGGGATCCCACCCTGACACATTCCTTCAGTGTTCCAATATGCCAAGCCACCACAATTCAACTCCTTAGACTGACTGAGTACTTGACACTGACTTCAAACTGCCTTTCAAGTCTCAACTCCTGTTCATTCCTTAGGGTTTATAAGCCTTTTAAAATGACTTTTAAAGATCAATTTTGGAAAATTTTCAGCATTACCTTTTTTTTTTTTTTTTGCATTACCTTTTTAACTGTTGCTCCTGTATAGATATTTCTTTTCTTTTCTTCTGGGACTCGAATTAAATATAAACAAAATCTTATCACTGATTCCTCTAGATAATTTACTCTTCCTTTTGGATTTGTCAACCTTTTTTCTCTCCATGTTTCTGTCTGGATATTTTCATCCGGTCTATCTTCTAGTTCACTAAATCTCCTTTCATTTGTGTCCAATCTGCTGTTAAACATACCCAACAAGTTCTTAATTTTTTAATTTCTAAATTCTAGAATTTCCATTCCTAATCATGTATTTTATCTTGTTTGTAGCAAACGCAATTATTTTTAAGTTGTTGCCTGATAACCCTAATACATGGAATCTCTGTGGGTATATTCCTACTGTCTATTGTTCCTCTTTGTTTTTAACCACGTATCTTATTTTCTTTGGTCCCTGATTATTGTGTGTGTGTGTGTGTGTGTGTGTGTGTGTGTGTGTGTGTGTTGACATTGTATTAGCAAAATTGTTAGAAGTTATTTGAGGCCTAAATTAATGTTCTCTTCTCCAGAGGAGATTTATGTTTGATTCCATCAAGTGGATTGTTGGTACGAGAAATAGGGGTTTATTTCAGTGCAAATCTAGGGATTGAGATAATGGTTTAAAGCTGAGCTAGAGTCAGAATAATGGACGCTTTCTTCCGGTCCACTCTTCTGTTACAATACATGATTTAGAGTCCCATTCGTAAGTGAGACTCTCTAGTCCCTGACCTCCCCTATCCCAACTTTGGCAGTCCCAGGACTCCAATCCCTGTCTACCCAGCCCTGCAAAGTTATTAAAAATGCTACTCAACATCTCAACTACTTACTATCCTCCTCTGAAATGGGAAAACACAGCCAGAGAAAACAGGGTCCAAGTGATGGTCTTAATTTCTGGGACCTGTGCCCTCACCACATTCTGGTTCTGTAATTTTTCATTCTCGTTTTAGTTTTCTGATGCCTTTATAAAGATGTTTTTTATATTTTTTCCAGCTTTTAAAGTTGTCATCAATGGGAGAGTTGGTTTGACTTTTCCAGTCTGTAATTACCTGAACGGGCAATGACATATCATTCCATGACCTGCTGGCTTTCATTCATAGAGAGTTTGACACGTGTCCCTCTCCCTCTAAAAATTTACAGTGCAAACTAGTTACCGCTGACAACTCTATCACTTGAAGGATACAGTTAAGTCCATATTGAAACAATATATACAAATACATTTGCATTTATGCTAGTCATAGTGCACCATGATTTCCACTAACTTCTACCTTGTTCTTAGTACTGGACTCCTTTTCTCTAGCTTTGATTAATGAAGCACTATTTTGCAAGCAAAGTGTTGGTTACTGGTAATCAAATACCCACAATATTTAAACCCCATGGCCCAGTTTGCAAAATATAAACACAATATGGCAAAATGAGAAGATTTTGTCAGTGATCACTGGTCCCAAATGGACGGTAAGTCATTTTGCTTCAAGGAACATTTAGACTATGAGGATATTGGTAAAGAGTGTGGAAGATGTACAACAACTAATCTCCATTAAAAGCACATTTAGATCTGAGAGTAATAGTTGAAAGTCTGGAATGGAAAGTAAAGCCATCGGTGGAGATAGCAGAAAGGTTACTAAATTTGGAGGTCAATATCTGAAATGACTTTGCCTGTAGATAGATATTGGATTTTAAGTATAAATAATGTATAAATACTTAAAAGCACATTTGGTTTAAAATCTAAAAATATTTATGAAAGTGCATTTGGATTATTTTATTTGACTATCATTCAATTTCTTTATAAATATTTATAACTATTACATGACATTACACGAGAGAATTTTTTAAGGAAAAATTATCCTACCTCTCAAATTAGTCTTTCTCTATTTTTTCTCAGAATCTAACTCAAAACTCCAAGACTGCTTTACTGAAGTATTTTCCTACTTTAAAAAATAAAACACACACAATAGCTTTTTCATGAGGGGAGAGACAGCATGCTCCATCACATTAAATCTTTCTTATTGATGCCTCTCTTAGTCTTTAGTGGTACCAGGCCATCAGAAATCAATTATGGATCTTCCCAACAGTTCCTACATTTAAGCTCCTGAGAGCTACTAGAGAAAATCTTACAACACACAAATATTTGCCTCTGGAAATAAAAGACCTCCAACCTCAACTGGATCATTAACTAGTTGGTCCTGGGTTCACTCATTTTTTCATTCCCAGAAGAGCTATTTCAAACTTTTACCATTCCTTTTAAGCCCTCAATCCACAACCTTAACTTCCAGCAGAAACCCTTTTCTCCTACTTCACAGAGAAACTTAAGCCATCTTCTGAGTATTACAGCAATCTTCTACCTAAAATTTCTTTCTTGATGTTTTTCAGCTATTATGGAAAAGTTAAAACATATTCAGAATTAGACAGATTATAAAGTGAACCCTCAGGTACATATCATCCAGTTTCCATAATGATCAACTCATGGCCAATATTGTTTCATCGACTACACCTTTTAAAAACTGCATTTCTATTCATTCTTACTTTCTTCATGTCACTCTGAAAGAAGTTTCTTTTCTATCTGAGGTTATTCTCTGCATCAAGATCTGGATTTCATCCCTTGTAGCCTCTTCAAACCCTTGCTCTATTATCCCACTTTTTAAACACTCCCTTTATACTGACTGATTTCAGTCAGTATTTAAACAATTAATTTACTTTTATATTAGGAAACACACACACACACACATCCTCTTGACACTACATATACCTTTAGCTACCATCCTTTCACCTTCCATTTTCTGCAAAAAATCTGGAAGGAGTATTCTGTACTCACTGTTTCTATTGCCTTATTCCCTCCCACACCACAATCCAAGCAGAAAGGTTGTTTCTAGATACAACACTCTGCTGAAACTGCTCTCATTGAGTTTACTGATTTTTTTTTTAAAGAAAATCTTCTTCAAACTCTTGCTTCCTTTTGATCCCATGAAAACAATTTCTCCCACATTTCCTCCTACAGCTCTGACTTCTCCCTCCTCAATCTCCTTCTTTGACTCTCCTTTGTCTCTTTCATGTGGGTGTTCCCTGGAATCTGTCTTTGGCTCTCTTCTCATTTACAATATCTTGGACCAATCTAGCCCACTGCTTATGTCATCACCATCTGTACAGTTTTTCTCAAACATTTGGAGTCTAACCGATAATGACACATGCGAGAATGAACAATTTTTTTAATTAAAAGATTCATTTCTACTTGTAAAAACGAAAAAATAAATTCATATTACTAAAGAAATACTGATAATAGGTACACAACACAGAAAATAACGACATTATTTGTAACAGTTCTTCACTGTTTCTGTATCTGACTTGTGGAAACGCTTGGCTTTTAGGTCAAATTTCATATGTATCTGCTTCATTTTTCCCCTTCTTTATACTAATTTAGAGGGTCTTAACTCACAATTTTGACTTGTAGGAATGGTATTAAAGACTTGCTACATTTACCAGATAAATTTTGGATATTGGATTAAGCAAAAAACCAGAAAATATGAAGATGATTCTAACTAAAAATTAATGTTTTTTCACATGCTAAGCTGAATAACATATCACAGAAAAAAACCAGAAGGATGAATGATTTGACTTGGAAAATGAGAGCAAATGGATTATTGATCTACTCTTTGGTTGTATTCCATTTTGAAAATATTTCTTCATATTCCGATGTGGTACTTGGAGGTGTTTTAAAATATGTTCTATGATATATCAATGACTAATCCTGTTAGAAAAGTGTCAACTCTTGAGGATTGAGAATTGTCTATCACAGTTTAGTCTTCTTAAGACACCCTAATTTTTAAAAAATATTTTTACTTGAGTATAAGTGCTTTACAGTGTTGTTTTGGTTTCTGCTGTATACCAAAGTGAATAAGATATATGTATACATATATCCCCATATCCTCTCTCTCTTGCGTCTCCCTCCTACCCTCCCTATCCCACCTCTCTAGGTGGTCACAAAGCACTGAGCTGATCTCCCTGTGCTATGTGGCTGCTTCCCACTAGCTATCTATTTTACCTTTGGTAGTGTATATATGTCCATGCCTCTCTCTCGCTTTGTCACAGCTCACCAATCCTCCTCCCCATATCCTCAAGTCCATTCTCTAGTAGGTCTGTGTATTTATTCCTGTCTTACCCCTAGGTTCTTCATGACGTATTTTTTCCTTAAATTCCATATATATCTGTTAGCATACGGTATTTGTCTTTCTCTTTCTGACTTACTTCACTCTGTATGACAGACTCTAGGTCCATCCACCTCATTACAAATAGCTCAATTTCGTTTCTTTTTATGGCTGAGTAATATTCCATTGTATATATGTGCCACATCTTCTTTATCCATTCATCCGATGATGGGCACTTAGGTTGTTTCCATCTCTGGCTATTGTAAATAGAGCTGCAATGAACATTTTGGTACATGACTCTTTTAGAATTTTGGTTTTCTCAGGGTATATGCCCAGTAGTGGGATTGCTGGGTCATATGGTAGTTCTATTTGTAGATTTTTAAGGAACCTCCATACTGTTCTCCATAGTGGCTGTACCAATTCACATTCCCACCAGCAGTGCAAGAGTGTTCCCTTTTCTCCACACCCTCTCCAGCATTTATTGTTTCTAGATTTTTTGATGATGGCCATTCTGACTGGTGTGAGATGATACCTCATTGTAGTTTTGACTTGCATTTCTCTAATGATTAATGATGTTGAGCATTCTTTCATGTGTCTGTTGGCAGTCTGTATATCTTCTTTGGAGAAATGTCTATTTAGGTCTTCTGCCCATTTTTGGATTGGGTTTTTTGTTTTTTTGTTATTGAGCTGCATGAGCTGCTTGTAAATTTTGGAAATTAATCCTTTGTCAGTTGCTTCATTTGCAAATATTTTCTCCCATTCTGAGGGTTGTCTTTTGGCCTGGTTTATGGTTTCCTTTCCTGTGCAAAACCTTTGAAGTTTCATTAGGTCCCATTTGTTTATTTTTGTTTTTATTTCCATTTCTCTAGGAGGTGGGTCAAAAATGATCTTGCTGTGATTTATGTCATAGAGTGTTCTGCCTATGTTTTCCTCTAAGAGTTTGATAGATTCTGGCCTGACATTTAGGTCTTTAATCCATTTTGAGCTTATTTTTGTGTATGGTGTTAGGGAGTGATCTAATCTCATATTTTTACATGTACCTGTCCAGTTTTCCCAGCACCACTTATTGAAGAGG
>NW_021703779.1:40454422-40459092 GCF_005190385.1 Monodon monoceros
CCTGTTTTTGTGCCAGTACCATACTGTCTTGATTACTGTAGCTTTGTAGTATAGTCTGAAGTCAGGGAACCTGATTCCTCCAACTCCATTTTTCGTTCTCAAGATTGCTTTGGATATTCGGAGTCTTTTCTGTTTCCATACAAATTGTGAAATTTTTTGTTCTACTTCTGTGAAAAATGCCAGTGGTAGTTTGATAGGGATTGCATTGAATCTGTAGATTGCTCTGGGTAGTACAGTCATTTTCACAATGTTGATTCTTCCAATCCAGGAAAATGGTATATCTCTCCATCTATTTGTATCATCTTTAATTTCTTTCATCAGTGTCTTATAATTTTCTGCATACAGGTCTTTTGTCTCCTTAGGTAGGTTTATTCCTAGATATTTTATTCTTTTTGTTGCAGTGGTAAATGGGAGTGTTTTCTTGATTTCACTTTCAGATTTTTCATCATTAGTGTATAGGAATGCGAGAGTTATCTGTGCATTAATTTTGTATCCTGCTATTTTACCAAATTCATTGATCAGCTCTACTAGTTTCCTGGTAGCATGTTTAGGATCCTCTATGTATAGTATCACGTCATCTGCAAACAGTGACAGCTTTACTTCTTCTTTTCCAATTTGGATTCCTTTTATTTCCTTTTCTTCTCTGATTGCTGTGGCTAAAACTTCCAAAACTATGTTGAATAAAAGTGGTGAGAGTGGGCAACCTTGTCTTGTTCCTGATCTTAGTGGAAATGCTTTCACTTTTTCACCATTGAGGATGATGTTGGCTGTGGGTTTGTCATATATGGCCTTTATTATGTTGAGGAAAGTTCCATCTATGCCTACTTTCTGCAGGGTTTTTATAATAAATGGGTGTTGAATTTTGTCAAAAGCTTTTTCTGCATCTATTGAGATGATCATATGGTTTTCTCCTTCAATTTGTTAATATGGTTTATCACATTGATTGATTCACGTATATTGAAGAATCCTTGCATTCCTGGAATAAACCCTGCTTGATCATGGTGTATGATCCGTTTAATGTGCTGTTGGATTCTGTTTGCTGGTACTTTGTTGATGATTTTTGCATCTATGTTCATCAGTGATATTGGCCTGTAGTATTCTTTCTTTGTGACATCCTTGTCTGGTTGTGGTATCGAGGTGATGGTGGCCTCATAGAATGAATTTGGGAGTGTTCCTCACTCTTCTATATTTTGGAAGAGTTTGGGAAGGATAGGTGTTAGCTCTTCTCTAAATGTTTGATAGAATTTGCCTGTGAAGCCACCTGGTCCTGGGCTTTTGTTTGTTGGAAGATATTTAATCTCAATTTCAGTGTTTGTGATTGGTCTGTTCATATTTTCTATTTCTTCCTGATTCAGTCTTGGCAGGCTGTGCATTTCTAAGAATTTGTCCATTTCTTCCAGGTTGTCCATTTTATTGGCATAGAGTTACTTGTAGTAATCTCTCATGATCTTTTGTATTTCTGCAGTGTCAGTTGTTACTTCTCCGTTTTCATTTCTAATTCTATTGATTTGAGTTTTCTCCCTTTTTTTCTTGATGAGTCTGGCTAATGGTTTATCTATTTTGTTTATCTTCTAAAAGAACCAGCTTTTAGTTTTATTGATCTTTGCTATCGTTTCTTTCATTTCTTTTTCATTTATTTCTGATCTAATTTTTATGATTTCTTTCCTTCTGCTAACGTTGGGGCTTTTCTATTCTTCTTTCTCTAATTGCTTTAGGTGCAATGATAGGTTGTTTATTCGAGATGTTTCCTGTTTCTTAAGGTAGGATTGTATTGCTATAAACTTCCCTCTTAGAACTGCTTTTGCTGCATCCCATAGGTTTTGGGTCGTCGTGTCTCCATTGTCATTTGTTTCTAAGTATTTTTTGATTTCCTCTTTGATTTCTTCAGTGGTCACTTCGTTATTAAGTAGTGTATTGTTTAGCCTCCATGTGTTTGTATTTTTTACAGATCTTTTCCTGTCATTGATACCTAGTCTCATAGCGTTGTGGTCGGAAAAGATACTTGGTACAATTTCAATTTTCTTAAACTTACCAAGGCTTGATTTGTGACCCAAGATATGATCTATCCTGGAGAACGTTCCATGAGCCCTTGAGAAAAATGTGTATTCTGTTGTTTTTGGATGGAGTGTCCTATAAATATCAATTAAGTCCATCTTATTTAATGTATCATTTAAAGCTTGTGTTTCCTTATTGATTTTCATTTTGGATGATCTGTCCATTGGTGAAAGTGGGGTGTTAAAGTCCCCTACTATGAATGTGTTACTGTCAATTTCCCCTTTTATGGCTGTTAGTATTTGCCTTATGTATTGAGGTGCTCCTATGTTGGGTGCATAAATATTTACAATTGTTATATCTTCTTCTTGGATTGATCCCTTGATCATTATGTGGTGTCCTTCTTTGTCTCTTATAATAGTCTTTATTTTAAAGTCTATTTTGTCTGATATGAGATTTGCTCCTCCAGCTTTCTTTTGGTTTCCATTTGCATGGAATATCTTTTTCCATCCCCTTACTTTCAGTCTGTATGTGTCTCTAGGTCTGAAGTGGGTCTCTTGTAGACAGCATATATATGGGTCTTGTTTTTGTATCCATTCAGCCAATCTGTGTCTTTTGGTGGGAGCATTTAGTCCATTTACATTTAAGGTAATTATCAATATGTATTTTCCTATTCCCATTTTCTAAATTGTTTTGGGTTCATTATTGTAGGTCTTTTCCTTCTCTTGTGTTTCTTGCCTAGAGAAGTTCCTTTAGCATTTGTTGTAAAGCTGGTTTGGTGGTGCTGAACTCTCTCAGCTTTTGCTTGTCTGTAAAGGTTTTAATTTCTCCATCAAATCTGAATGAGATCCTTGCTGGGTAGAGTAATCTTGGTTGCAGGTTTTTCTCCTTCATCACTTTCATTATGTCCTGCCAGTCCCTTCTGGCTTGCAGAGTTTCTGCTGAAAGGTCAGCTGTTAACCTTATGGAGATTCCCTTGTGTGTTATTTGCTGTTTTTACCTTGCTGCTTTTAATATGCTTTCTTTGTATTTAATATTTGACAGTTTGATTAATATGTGTCTTGGCGTATTTCTCCTTGGATTTATCCTGTATGGGACTCTCTGTGCTTCCTGGACTTGATTAACTATTTCCTTTCCCATATTAGGGAAGTTTTCAACTATAATCTCTTCAAATATTTTCTCAGTCCCTTTCTTTTTCTCTTCTTCTTCTGGAACCCCTATAATTCGAATGTTGGTGCATTTAATGTTGCCCCAGAGGTCTCTGAGACTGTCCTCAGTTCTTTTCGTTCTTTTTTCTTTATTCTGCTCTGCAGTAGTTATTTCCACTCTTTTATCTTCCAGATCACTTATCCGTTCTTCTGCCTCAGTTATTCTGCCCTTGATCCCATCTAGAGTATTTTTAATTTCATTTATTGTGTTGTTCATCGTTGTTTGTTTCATCTTTAGTTCTTCTAGGTCCTTGTTAAATGTTTCTTGCATTTTGTCTATTCTATTTTCAAGATTTTGTATCATCTTTACTCTCATTATTCTGAATTCTTTTTCAGGTAGACTGCCTATTTCCTCTTCATTTGTTAGGTCTGGTGGGATTTTATCTTGCTCCTTCATCTGCGGTGTGTTTTTCTGTCTTCTCATCTTGCTTATCTTACTGTGTTTGGGGTCTCCTTTTTGCAGGCTGCAGGTTCCTAGTTCCCCTTGTTTTTGGTGTCTGTCCACAGTGGCTAAGGTTGGTTCAGTGGGTTGTGTAGACTTCCTGTTGGAGGGGACTAGTGCCTGTGTTCTGGTGGATGAGGCTGGATCTTGTCTCTCTGGTGGGCAGGTCCACGTCTGGTGGTGTGTTTTGGGTTGTCTGTGGACTTATTATGATTTTAGGCAGCCTCTCTGCTAATGGGTGGGGTTGTATTCCTGTCTTGGTAGTTGTTTGGCATAGGGTGTCCAGCACTGTAGCTTGCTGGTCGTTGAGTGAAGCTGGTTGCTGGCGTTGAGATGGAGATCTCTGGGAGATTTTCGCCATTTGATATTATGTGGAGCTGGGAGGTCTCTTGTGGACCAGTGTCCTGAAGTTGGCTCTCCCACCTCAGAGGCGCAGCACTGACTCCTTGCTGCAGCACCAAGAGCCTTTTATCCACACAGCTCAGATTAAATGGGAGAAAAAGTAGAGAGGAAGAATTAGTATAAGTAGGAAGAAAGAAAGAAGGAAAGAAAGGAAGGAAGGAAGGAGGGAAGGAAGGAAGAAAGGAAGAAGAAAAGAAGGAAAGAAGGAAAGAAAGAAAGAAAGGAGGGAGGGAGGGAGGGAGGGAAGGAGGGATGGTGGGAGGAAGGAAGGAAGGAGGCAAGGAAGGAAAAAAGAAAGAAAGAAAGAAAGCAGATAAAGTAAAATAAAATAAAGTAAAATATAATAAAGTTAATAAATTGAAAAATAATTATTAAGAAAAAAATTTAAAACAAAACAACGGACGGCTAGAACCTTCGGACAAATGGTGGAAGCAAAGCTATACAGACAAAATCTCATACAGAAGCATGCAGACACACACTCACAAAAAGAGAGAAGGGGGAAAAAATCATAAATCTTGCTCTCAAAGTCCACCTCCTCAATTTGGGATGATCTGTTGTGTAAAGGAGGGAAGGAAGGACAGAAAGAAAGAAAGAAAGAAAGAAAGAAAGAAAGAAAGAAAGAAAGA
>NW_021703779.1:40459102-40502232 GCF_005190385.1 Monodon monoceros
AGAAAGAAAGAAAGAAAGAAAGAAAGAAAGAAAGAAAGAAAGAAAGAAAGGAAGGAAGGAAGGAAGGAAGGAAGAAAGAAAGAAAGAAAGGAAGAAGATAAAGTAAAATAAAATAAAGTTATTAAAATAAAAAATAATTATTAAGAAAAAAAAATTTTTTAAAAAGACGGACAGATAGAACCCTGGGACAAATTGTGGAAGCAAAGCTATAGAGACAAAATCTCACACAGAAGCATATACATACACACTCACAAAAAGAGGAAAAGGGGGAAAAATCATAAATCTTGCTCTCAAAGTCAATCTCCTCAATTTGGGATGATTCGTTGTCTATTCACGTATTCCACAGATGCAGGGTACATCAAGTTGATTGTGGAGCTTTAATCCACTGCTTCTGAGGCTGCTGGGAGAGATTTCCCTTTCTCTTCTTTGTTCTCACAGCTCCCAGGGGCTCAGCTTTGGATTTGGCCCCGCCTCTGCGTGTAGGTTGCTGGAGGGCATGTGTTTTTTGCTCGGACAGGACGGGGTTAAAGGAGCCGCTGATTCGTGGGCTCTGGCTCACTCATGCTGGGGGAAGGGAGGGGCATGGAGTGAGGGGTGAGCCTGCGGTGGCAGAGGCCGGCGTGACGTTGCACCAGCCTGAGGCTCGCCGTGCGTTCTCCCGGGGAAGTTGTCCCTGGATCCCGGAAATCTGGCAGGGGCGGGCTGCACAGGCTCCCCGGAAGGGAGGTGTGGATAGTGACCTGTGCTCGCACACAGGCTTCTTGGTGGCGACAGCAGCAGCCTTAGCGTCTCATGCCCGTCTCTGGGGTCCGCGCTTTTAGCTGCAGCTTGCGCCCGTCTCTGGAGCTCCTTTAAGCAGCGCTCTTAATCCCCTCTCCTCACGCACCAGGAAACAAAGAGGGAAGAAAAAGTCTTTTGCCTCTTCGGCAGCTCCAGACTTTTTCCCGGACTCCCTCCCGGCTAGCCGTGGTGCACTAACCCCTTCAGGCTGTGTTCACGCTGCCTCTCCCTGCAGTCCGACCAAAGCCCGAGCCTCAGCTCGCAGCCGACCAAAGCCCGAGCCTCAGCTCGCAGCCCCGCCTGCCCCGGCTTGTGAGCAGACAAGCATCTAGGGCTGGTGAGTGCCGGTCAGCACCGATCCTCTGTGCGGGAATCTCCCCACTTTGCCCTCTGTACCACTGTTCCTACGCTCTCCTCCGCGGCTCCAAAGCTCCCCCGCTCCGTCACCGCGGTCTCCGCCCGCGAAGGGGCTTCCTAGTGTGTGGAAACCTTTCCTCCTTCACAGCTCCCTCCCACTGGTGCAGGTCCCGTCCCTATTCTTTTGTCTCTGTTTTTTCTTTTGCCCTACCCAGGTACGTAGGGAGTTTCTTGCCTTTTGGGAGGTCTGAGGTCTTCTGCCAGCGTTCAGTAGGTGTTCTGTAGGAGTTGTTCCATGTGTAGATGTGTTTCTGGTGTATCTGTGGGGAGGAAGGTGACCTCCACATCTTACTCTTCTGCCATCTTCCCCTCGTCAAGAATCGTTAATTATCTGTTTGTAGAGTTTTTGATGATGGCCATTCTGACCGGTGTGAGGTGATACCTCATTGCAGTTTTTATTTGCATTTCTCTAATGATTAGTGATCTTGAGCATCCTTTCATGTATTTCTTGGCAATCTCTATATGTTCTTTGGAGAAATGTCTATTTAGGTCTTGCACCCATTTTTGGATTGGGTTTTTGTTTTTTTGATATTGAGCTGCATGAGTTGCTTGTATATTTTGGAGATGAATCCTTTGTCAGTTGCTTCATTTGCAAATATTTTCTCCCATTCTGAGGGTTGTCTTTTCATCTTGTTTATGGTTTCCTTTGCTGTGCAAAAGTTTTTAAGTTTCATAAGGTCCCATTTGTTTATTTTTGTTTTTATTTCCATTTCTCTAGGAGGTGGGTCAAAAAGGATCTTGCTGTGATTTATGGCATAGCATGTTCTGCCTATGTTATCTTCTAAGAGTTTTATAGTGTCTGGCCTTACATTTAGGTTTTTAATCCATTTTGAGTTTATTTTTGTGTATGGTGTTAGGGAGTGTTCTAATGTCATTCTTTTACATATAGCTGTCCAGTTTTCACAGCACCACTTATTGAACAGGCGGTCTTTTCTCCATTGTATATTTTTGCCTCCTTTGTCAAAGATAAGGTGACCACATGTGCTGGGCTTGTCTCTGGGCTTTCTATCCTATTCCTTTGACCTATATTTCTGTTTTTGTGCCAGTACCATACTCTCTTGATTACTGTAGCTTTGTAGTATAGTCTGAAGTCAGGGAGTCTGATTCCTCCAGCTCCATTTTTTCCCCTCAAGACTGCTTTGGCTATTCTGGGTTTCTTGCGTTTCCATGCAAACTGTAAAATTCTCTGTTCTAGTTCTGTGAAAAATGTCATTGGTAGCTTGATAAGGATTGTACTGAATCTGTAGTTTGCTTTGGGTAATATAGTCATTTTCACAATGTTGATTCTTCCAATCCAAGAACGTGGTATATCTCTCTATCTGTTTGTATCATCTTTAATTTTTTTGATCATTGTCTTATAGTTTTTGACATACAGGTCTTTTACCACCTTAGGTAGGTTTATTCCTAGATACTTTATTGTTTTTGTTGCAATGGTAAATGGGAGTGTTTTCTTAATTTCACTTTCAGATTTTTCATCATTAGTGTATAGGAATGCCAGAGATTTCTGTGCATTAATTTAGTATCCTGCTACTTTACCAAATTCATTGATTAGCTCTAGTCGTTTTCTGGTAGCATCTTTAGGATTCTCTATGTATAGTATCATGTCATCTGCAAACACTGACAGTTTTACTTCTTCTTTTCTGATTTAAATTCCTTTTAATTCTTTTCCTTCTCTGCTGTGGCTACAACTTCCAAAACTCTGTTGAATAATGGTTTCTGTTTTTCACCATTGAGAACGGTGTTGGCTGTCGGTTTGTCATATGTGACCTTTATTATTATTATTTTGTGTGTGTGTGTGTGTGTGTGTGTGGTCCGCTGGGCTCTCACTGTTGTGGCCTCTCCCATTGCGGAGCACAGGCTCCAGACTCGCTGGTTCAGCGGCCATGTCTCATGGGCCCAGCCGCTCCGTGGCATGTGGGATCTTCCCAGACCGGGGCGCGAACCCGTGTCCCCTGAATTGGCAGGCGGACTCTCAACAACTGTGCCACCAGGGAAGCCCTGACCTTTATTATTTTGAGGTAGGTAACCTATGCCCACTTTCTGGAGAGTTTTTAACATAAATTGGTGTTGAACTTTGTCAAAAGCTTTCTCTGCATCTATTGGGATGATCATATGGTTTTTATACTTCAGTTTGTTAATATGGTGTATCACATTCACTGATTTGTGTATATTGAAGAATCCTTTCATTCCTGTGATAAACCCCAATTAATCACTGTGTATTATCCTTTTCATGTGCTGTTGGATTCTGTTTGCTAGTATTTTGTTGAGGATTTTTGCATCTATGTTCATCAATGATATTGACCTGTACCTTTCTTTTTTTGTGACATCCATCTTTGTCTGGTTTTTGTATCAGGGTGATGGTGGCTTTGTAGAATGAGTTTGGGAGTGTTCCTCCCTCTGCTATATTTTAGAAGACTTTGAGAAGGATAGGTGTTAGCTCTTCTCTAAATGTTTGATAGAATTCGCCTGTGAAGCCATCTGGTCCTGGCCTTTTGTTGGTTGGAAGATTTTTAATCACAGCCTCAATTTCCGTGCTTGCGATTGGTCTGTTTATATTTTCTATTTCTTCTTGGTTCAGTCTTGGAAGGATGTACTTTTCTAAGAATTTGTCCATTACTTCCAGATTGCCCGTTTTATTGGCATATTGTTGTTTGTAGTAATCTCTCATGATCCTTTGTATTTCTGCAGTGTCAGTTTTACTTCTCCTTTTTCATTTCTAATTCTATTGATTTGAGTCTTCTCCCTTTTTTTCTTGATGATTCTGGCTAGAGGTTTATCAATTTTGTTTATCTTCTTAAAGAACCAGCTTTTAGTTTTTTTGATCTTTGCTCTTGTTTCCTTCATTACTTTTTCATTTATTTCTGATCTGATCTTTATGATTTCTTTCCTTCTGCTAACTTTGGGGGTCTTTTTGTTCTTCTTTCTCTAATTGCTTTAGGTGTAAGGTTAGGTTGTTTATTTGAGATGTTTCTTGTTTCTTGAGGTAGGATTGTATCACTATAAACTTCCCTCTTAGAAATGCTTTTGCTACATCCCATAGGTTTTGGGTCACTGTGTTTTCATTAGCATTTGTTTCTAGGTATTTTTTGATATCCTCTTTGATTTCTTCAGTGATCTCTTGCTTATTTAGTAGTGTCTTGTTTAGCCTCCATGTGTTTGTGTTTCTTACAGTTTTTTTCCTGTAACTGATATCTAGTCTCATAGTGCTGTTGTCAAAAAAGATACTTGATATGATTTTAATTTTCTTAAATTTACCGAGGCTTGATTTGTGACCCAAGATATGATCTATCTCAGAGAATGTTCCATAAGCACTTGAGAAGAAAGCGTATTCTGTTGTTTTTGAATGGAATGTCCTATAAATATCAATTAAGTCTATCTGGTCTAATGTGTCTTTTAAAACTTGTGTTTCCTTATTTATTTTCATTTTGGATGATCTGTCCATTGCTGAAAGTGGGGTGTTAAAGTCCCCTACTATGATTGTGTTACTGTCGATTTCCCCTTTTATGGCTGTTAGCATTTGCCTTATTTATTGAGGTGCTCCTATGTTGGGTGCATAAATATTTACAATTGTTATATCTTCTTCTTAGATTGATCTCCTGATCATTATGTGGTGTCCTTCTTTGTCTCTTGTAATAGTCATTATTTTAAAGTCTATTTTGTCTGATATGAGAATTGCTGCTCCAGCTTTCTTTTGATTCCCATTTGCATGGAGTATCGTTTTCCATCCCCCACTTTCAGTCTGTATGTGTCCCTAGGTCTGAAGTCATCTCTTGTAGACAGCATATATACAGGTCTTGTTTTTGTATCCATTCAGCCAGTCTGTGTCTTTTGGTTGGAGCATTTAATCCATTTATATTTAAGGAAATTATCATTATGTATGTTCCTATTACCATTTTCTTAATTGTTTTGCATTTGTTTTTGTAGGTCTTTTCCACCTCTTGTGTTTCCTGTCTGGAGAAGCTCATTTAGCATTTTTTGTAAAGCTCATTTGGTGGTGCTGAATTCTCTTAACTGTTGCTTGTCTAAAGGTTTTCATTTCTCTATTGAATGTGAATGAAATCCTTGCTGTGTAGAGTTTTCTTGGTTGTGGCTTTTTTCCTTTCATCACTTTAAAAATGTCCTGCCACACCTTTCTGGCTTGGAGAGTTTCTGCTGAAAGATCAGATGTTAACGTTATTGGGTTTCCCTTGTATATTATTTGTTGCTTTTCCCTTGCTGATTTTAATATTTATCTTTGTATTTAGTTTTTGATAGTTTGATTAATATGTGTCTTGGCGTGTTTCTCCTTGAGTTTATCCTGTATGGGACTCTCTGCACTTCCTGGACTTGACTATTTCCTTTCCCGTGTTAGGGAAGTTTTCAGCTATAATGTCTTCAAATATTTTCTCAGTCCCTTTCTTTTTCTCTTCTTCTGGGAACCCTATAATTCAGATGTTGTGCATTTAATGTTGTCCCTGAGGTCTCTGAGACTGTCCTTAATTCTTTTCATTCTTTTTTCTTTGTTCTGCTCTGCGGCAGTTACTTCTACTCCTTTATCTTCCAGGTCACTTATACTTTCTTCTGCCTCAGTTATTCTGCTATTGAGTCCTTCTAGGGTATTTTTAATTCCATTTATTTTGTTGTTCATCATTGTTTGTTTGCTCTTTAGTTCTTCTAGGTCTTTGTTAAGCATTTCTTGTATTTTCACCATTTTATTTCCAAGATTTTGGATCATCTTTACTATTATTACTCTGAATTCTTTTTCAGGTAGACTGCCTATTTCCTCTTCATTTGTTTGGTCTGGTGGGTTTTTACCTTGCTCCTTCATCTGCTGCATATTCCTCTGTTTTCTCATTTTGTTTAACTTACTATGTTTGGGGTCTCCTTTTTGCAGGCTGCAGGTTCATAGTTCCTGTTATTTTTGGTGACTGCCTCTTGTGGGTGGGGTTGGTTCAGTGGTTTTTGTAGCCATCCTGTTGGAGGGGCTGGTGCCTGTGTTCTGGTGGGTGGAGCTGTATCTTGTCCTTTTGGTGGGCAGGGCCATGTCCAGTGCTGTGTTTTGGGGTGTCTGTGAACTTATATGAATTTAGGCAGCCTCTCTGCTAATGGGTGGGGTTGTGTTCCTGTCTTGCTAGTTGTTTGGCATGGGGCATCCAGCACTGGAGCTTTCTGGCCATTGGCTGGAGCTCTGTCTTAAGGTTGAGATGAAGATCTCTGGGAGACCTCTCACCAGTTGATATGACATGGGCCCAGGAGGTTTCTGGTGGTCCAATATTCTGGACTCAGCCCTCCTATCTTGGAGGCTCAGGCCTGATACTTGGCCGTGGCACCAAGACCTTGCCAGCCACACAGTTCAGAAGAAAAGGAAGAAAGATAAAAAAACAACAAAACAAAACAAAAACAAAAATTCGGACAGACAGAACTCTAGGATAAATGGTAAAAGCAAACTAATACAGACAAAATCACACAAAGAAGCATACACAAACATACTCACAAAAGGAGAAAAAGGAAAAATATATATATATAAAGGAAGAGAGCAACCAAACCAATAAACAAATCCACCAATGATGATAAGCTCTAAGTACTAAACTAAGATAAACATAAAACCAGAAACAAATTAGGTGCAGAAAGCAAACCCCAAGTCTACAGTTGCTCCCAAAGTCCACCACCTCAATTTTGGGAACATTCATTTTCTATTCAGGTATTCTTCAGATTCAGGGTTTATCAAGTTGATTGTGGGAATTTAATCTGCTGCTCCTGAGGCTGCACGGAGAAATTTTGCTTTCTCTTCTTTGTTCACACAGCTCCTTGGGTTCAGCTTTGGTTTGGGCCCCGCCTCTGCATGTAGGCTGCCCTCAGGAGTCTGTTCCCCACCCAGACAGGACGGGGTTAAAACAGCAGTTGATTAGGGTTCTGTTGCTCTCTCAGGCCGGGGGCAGGGAGTGGTGCAGTAGTCATAATTGGAATGCGGGGCAAGCCTGATGTGGCAGAGGCCAGCGTGACGTTGCACCAGCCTGAGGGGTGATGTGTGTTCTCCTGGTAAAGTTATCCCTGGATCATGGGACCCTGGCAGTGGCGTGCTGCACAGGCTCCCAGAGGGGGAGGTGTGTATATAGTGACCTGCACTTGCACACAGGATTCTTGGTGGCTGCAGCAGCAGCATTAGCATTTCATGCCTGTCTCTGGGGTCCAAGCTGATAGTCGCGGGTCACGCCTGTCTCTGGAGCTCATTTAGGCAGTGCTCTGCCTTCTGTGGGCAGACAGGGAAGGAATCCCCTCTCCTCACGCACCCCGAAACAATGGTCCCTTGCTTCTTAGGCAGGTCCAGACTTTTCTCAAGACTCCCTCCAGCTAGCTGTGGAGCACTAGCCCCCTTCAGGCTGTGTTCACGCCGCCAACCCCAGTCCTCTCCCTGGGGTCTGACCTCCAAAGCCCAAGCCTCAGCTCCCAGTCCCACCCGCCCTGGCGGGCGAGGAGACAAGCCTCTCGGGCTGGTGAGTGCTGGTTGGCACTGATCCTCTGTGTGGGAATCTCTCCGCTTTGCCCTCTGCACCCCTGTTGCTGACCTCTCCTCCATGGCTCCAAAGCTTCCCCCCCGCCCCCCCCCCCCGCCCTCGTCTCCGCCAGTGAAGGGGCTTCCTAGTGTGTGGAACTTTTCCTCCTTCACAGCTCTTTCCCAGAGGTGCAAGTCCTGTCCCTATTCTTTTGTCTCTGTTTTTTCTTTTTTCTTTTGCCCTACTCAGGTATGTGGGGATTTTCTTGCCTTTTGGGAAGTCTGAGGTCTTCTGCCAGTGTTCAGTAGGTGTTTTGTAGGAGTTGTTCCACATGTAGATGTATTTTTGATGTATTTATGGGGAGAAAGATGATCTCCATGTCTTGCTCCTCCACCATCTTGAAGGACTCCCCCATCCTAATATTTTATTCTCAATGGAAAACCATGACCTGGGTCCTTGAAATGATAGGAAGAAATCATTGAGTATATATATATATATATATATATATATATATATATTTTTTTTTTTTTTTTGCAGTACACGGGCCTCTCACTGTTGTGGCCTCTTCCGTTACGGAGCACAGGCTCCGGACGCGCAGGCTCAGTGGCCATGGCTCACAGACCCAGCCGCTCCGCGGCATGTGGGATCTTCCCGGACCGGGGCATGAACCCGTGTCCCCTGCATCGGCAGGCAGACTCTCAACCCCCGCGCCACCAGGGAAGCCCCATTGAGTATATTTTTAAGTAATTGAACTTGAGCAATCCACTTAGAATCAGAGAAATAGTCTTTATTGGCATTATTTGTGATGAGGAGATATTGCTATCTCAGCTCTCATTTCAAATTCTCATGTGAGCCACTACCCCAGATAGTCAGCTTACTTCAGTTTGGAAAAGCAGGCCTGAAAAGATACATGTTCAGTGACTTCAGTCAGGTTGTCTTCACAATCTTCACTGTAAGGGAGAGATTGTTATCCCTAATTTATAGATGATAAAACTGAGGCTTAAAAAGGTTAAGAAACTTTCCTAAGAAGACATTTGGACAGGCTGACTAAGAGTCAGCAGTAGTTTTTAAGAAAAATTCAGATTGAACTGCTCTCAATTAAGTTTTCTAAAAAACTGGCCTTAGCAAAGCAGGCAAATTTTCTCTTTCATGTTTTCAGACTTCCCTTTCTCTGTCCCTGTTGTAATTTTAAAGCATTACCCCAATGTTCTGTGACATTCCTACGACTGAATAGTGAAATCTATAACCCTTCCCCATGAATCTGGGCTTTGTGATTGTTTGGCCAATTGAATGTTATAGAAGTGATGTTGTGCTACTTTCTGAGCCCAGGCCTCAAGAAATTGTCAGCTTCAACTTCTTGTCCCTTGGGAAGATCATTCTTATAACCCAGCCCCCATGCTGTGAGGAAGCCCAAGCCACTATATGGAATAGTCCAACATGGAGAGGAACCAATAACCAGTACCAACTTGCCAGCTATATGAGTGAGCCATCTTGGAAGTAAATGCTCAACCCAGCTGAGCTCAGCTCAAGTAAAGCCACCATATGTGGCACTACATGGAGCAAAGACAAATTGTCCCCAATGAGCCCTTCCCAAATTTCAGATTCATAAGCAAAATAATTGATCACTGTTCTTTTAAATCTCAAAGTGGCTTGGTGTGAAGCAATAGATAACCAGAATATCCCCCTGCTTTTAATACTCCTCTCCCTCTCCTTCCTTTCTTGTTAATTTTACTTGCTTTCCCCCAAATCTGTCTCACAATCAACAGAAACTTTTTTGCCTTGGGGAAGGATATGTTCAATACTATCATTCTTTTTATAAGATGATGAACAGCAAAGATTCTTATTTTGTTCATTTCTGTGTGGACTGAGTAGAAGCTCAGCAAATTTTTTTCTTAGTCTTTTGGGCAGCTATAACAGAATACCATAGACTGGGTGTCTTATAAACAGTAGGAATTTATTTTTCGCAGTTCTGGAGGCTAGGGAGTCCAAGATCAAGGTACCAACAGATTCAGTGTATGGTGAGAGCTCACTTCCTGGTTCATGGTTGTCTTATTGTTGTGTCTTCACATGGCAGAAAGGACAAGGGAGCTCTGTGGTCTCTCTTATAAGGGCACAAATCCCATTCATGAGAGCTCCAACCTCATGACCTAATCACCTCCCAAAGGCCCCACCTCCAAATACCATCACTTTGGGGGTTAGGATTTAACATATGAATTTTGGGAGGACACAATCTATAGCAAATTTATTTAACTGGATTGATTGATAGCAGTCATTTTAACCAGTTTTCCATTATTTTTATTAAAAGGTGTTTGAACTACTCCTCATAGCTACTCAATCATATGTTCCGGAGTGGGGCTTGGGAAGCTACATTTTTAATAAGCTTCCCAGCTAATTTCTACACATATCAAAGTTTGAAAACTTTGCCACAGTGGTCATTTAAAATTCCTTTGGAATGAGGATTATTGCGAGATTTAAAGAGACTCTAACTGCTATAAAGCATTTAGCATGGAGCTCGGCATATTATAAGAGCTAAACAAATTTCATTTACTACCATCATCGCCAACATCATCATTGCTATTTTTAAAGGTTATCTTTAATTTTGGAAGATACTTACTCATGTGTCTTTGGGGGCAAACAGGGGTTGTCAGTGTGCTAGTTTGCCTGTTAAAATAAGCAGTTGTTGCCTATTGTTCAGAATGTTCTGTTCCCCAGGAATCAGATGTAGGCTAGCAGTTATCTCCAGGAGACCAGAGTAAGTTTAGGCAAAACATTCTTCAGAGTGTCTACCCACCTGATTCAGGTACACATACATATGTACAAGAGACAAGACATAAAGGTTTATCTGATATATACTCTGACAATGGTTTACTATCAATGATTTACTATCATTGACACTAGGTCTTTTCAGAAAACTCTAGATAGAGGATCTTCATATCTTTGGAAGAAGGCACCCACAAGGAAATTCTAGTAAAGACTTCACCAAATTTCCCTGGTTCCCTCTGGGAATATGTGGGACCTGATATTCCATTTCAATATAGAAGCAGATATACTAACTTATGGGCTGAAAGCCTGATTGGACAGGCTAGTCATAAATCAGCAGCACTTTTTAAGAAAATTCAACACTCTCTACAATTTATTTTCCTTTGGATTTTTTTTTTTTTTTTTGCAGTACACGGGCCTCTCACTGTTGTGGCCTCTCCCGTTGCAGAGCACAGGCTCTGGACGTGCAGGCTCAGCAGCCATGGCTCACGGGCCCAGCCGCTCCGCAGCATGTGGGATCCTCCCGGACTGGGGCACGAACCCGTGTCCCCTACATCGGCAGGCAGACTCTCAACCACTGCGCCACCAGGGAAGCCCTGGATGTGGTTTTTAAGGGCACCCGTTTGGTGGAAAGCATTCAGATTAGATTATTAAGTCTCAGTTAGGCTGAATGCTTAGAGAAGGGGATACTTTGACATTCAAATTTATTAACTTAGGGTCAACAATATCACATTTTCTTTCAATCCTTGTTGCTAAAAAATAACAACTCTCTACAGTGTTCTGCCCTAGTAAGAACAGTGTAGTGAATAGTTTGAATCTGTGTAAATTACTTAACCTCTCTCTGCCTCAGTTTCCTCATTTGTAAAAAAGAGGAATCATAATGGTACCTCAAAAGATTGTTCAGGATTAAATCAGTTAATGTATGAAAATGCATAGAATACTTTTTGGCACATAGTAAGCACTATAAAGGTATTAGCTATTATTATTATTATTATTTGGAAAGAAACCACATTACTAGGCAATTTTTCTCTTAGTACAGACCTATAACTGAGATAAAAGATAAAACTAGAAGAAATGTAGAAATCAGGCTGAGGCCAGGACACCTGACTATTCCCTAAGGGTGAGATCAGGATTTTTCCTGTTCACTTCGGAACTTTTAGAATCTTGCATCTTGTCTGGCACAGGATTGGTGCTCAGTAAACTTCTGTTGAATAAATGATGGTTCCTAAAAGATGAATACTTGTTGATCATTAAGATTTCTTCTTGTCTTTTGTCTCTCTGCTTAGAGTTTGACTGTGACAAGAGTGCTCTTTAGTTGATGATTATTGTTAGATTCTGTGTCATTGTGTATGACTATTTTTGTTGCTTATCTCTTGTTAGAGGAACCTGATGGAGAAAAAGAAGGGAAAAAGTAACATAAGTGGCCCCAGAAACCAATAAAGAAGGTGAAACAGCTGGCTGCAAACTTTATGGTCTAAAGAATTTTGACTTATCTTTGAAGTGTATTTAAACGATAAAAAGAAAAGATCTCAACTGACCAGGGTGTAATTACAGGGACTAAACCTATAAAAGACAATAATCCCCTCCACGCTCTCTTTTCTGAGAGATATTATAGGCATGTAATGGCAACAGCCAAAAATTGTCCAGCTCAGTGTTTTGCTGTGTTTCAGAGCCCAGGCAGCAGTGCTTGATACAATCTCATCAAAGTAAATATCAAACTTGGTCACAAGATTGAATCACTGCATGTTGAAAGTCTATGTGACGTCAGTACCTAATCAGGCAAATATGGACATTTTCTATAAGTGCATTTTTGTTAAGAGATAGTGTGTATCAAATTCAGGATACCATGGAAATGAAAAGCTATGAGTAATAAATCCCTAGAGCCTTTGATGGGAGTAGGAGTTTTCAGCCTGTTCATCTGCCATGCTGCAGATCAGGAATATATTCATTCTTCTTCATTTTCCTCATTGCGTCACTTGGGGAGATGCTTCTGCCATGTTTATTTAGAAAGCCCCAGGCTGGAATCAAACTAAGAAAAAAAGTCACTGCTCTTTCCTAATTTACAGTGGAGCTCCCTCCTCACCCGCCCCAACACCACTTTAGTATCACCTTGATCCCCATGTATAGATTGATGTTGAATGCCTTGAGATGTGGGCAGGAGAAGTGGAGATTGTTGGTAAAAATAAAGGGCTCTACCAACAGTTTTTCAAAGCAGATGGCCTTCAAAAAGCTGCACATAGACTCACATGTCCAAAAATTTGTTTTATATATTTCTTTTTAAAGCTTAAACATCTAAAAGAAAATGATAAAACAAAATTAAGACCGGAAAAAAATACACTTCCTAGTCTCTTGATTCAAGAAACCGTAAGATATGAAGTATGATTTATTCTAATGGAGTGGGTTATCAGCACAATAAAGAAATGTAGGCATGCATTAGCTTTTGCAGTGTTAAATAAAATCCCAACACTTAGTGCCTTAAAGCAATCAGTCCTTTCACTCATGATTCTGTGGGTTGGTTGGGCAGTTTTTCTGGTCCACTAATCCCTGCTGGCAGGTTGGCTAAAGGCTGGATGACCTAAGACAGTCTCACTCAGATATCTTGTCTCTCATCATTCAGCAGGCTAGCCCTGGGTCCTACACGTGGTGGTCTCAGAGTTCTAAGAGTATGAAAGCAGAAGCTGCAAGATTTCTTAAGACCTAGGTTGACAATTATACAATATCATTTCCATTGCATTCTGTGGTCAAAACAAGTCACAAGATTCAAAAAGTGGATAAATGGACTATCTCCTGATGGTAGGAGCTGCAGACTATTGCTGTATTTGCAGTCTCCTGGATGAAGTGTACATACAATGCATGGCACCCTAATCACAATTATGCTAAGCAAACCTACTGCTAGAGACAGAGGTGTGATGGTGGCAAGCATGCTAGAAACTGGACTCCAAAGCCCAGGGTTCTAGAGAAGGTCTTGCCATGTATTATTTCCTGACCTTAAATAAATCCACTCTACTTCTCTGGGCCTCAATTTAGTCATCTCTGAAATAAGGGGTTGGATAAGATAACCTCTAAGGTCTCTTCCAGATTTCTCAGGACTCTAAGAATCCAACACACTTCCCAGTTTTCGAAGGCAAGATTTACTAGTTCTAAGGATCTCAAGGGGACATTGCAAAATTCTAAACTTTGATTTTAACTTTGTGACTCTAATTTGGAAAAAAATCACATGGTATGATTACAACCATGTAAAAGTATAATTATGAAAGAAAATATTTAATAATTAATGGCAGAATGGTAGGTTTGAGGGTTTTAAATATTATTTTAACAGATTTTTAAAATATTTGTTACTATATTATCTCTTCAATAAAAAGGAATAAATAATTTTCACGTAATATCTCTAAAAAGAAAATTGTCCCCAGATCAGCAGGATCACAATTCTTACAGCTTCCAGAAGCAACAAGTAATCACTTGCTTGTTTAGCCTTTTCCATTCTCTAGTACACAGCAGAGAGAATGGTGAGAGAAATCTTTGCCTCCTATGCCCTTCTCTCCCTGTCACATGCCCTGCCCAGACTCCCCACAAAGCACATCACTTTTCTTGCTTAGACATGAACACTTAAACTTTGGATTGGAAATTATTTTCCCTCAAATTGATCAAACTTTCAGGAAAAGTGTTCTGAGAAATAAAGAAAGAAAGTAAAATGAAGGATTTGGCTAAGGAGTCCTCCATTTCCAATTTGAGCCATCAATCTCCTATTGACCCATTTTCTTGGATCTTTCCAGGCTTATCTTACTTGACCTCTCAGGTGAGTTAGACCTTTTTGACCACTCCCTTTTTTCTGGGTGGTTCTTTCTCCCTTAGTTTCTTTCTTTCTTTTCTTTTTCTTTTTTAAATGATGCCTTCATTTTATTTTTAAAATTTATTTAATTAATTTATTTTTGGCTGCATTGGGTCTTTTTTTCTTTTTACATCTTTATTGGAGTATAATTGCTTTACAGTGGTGTGTTAGTTTCTGCTTTATAACAAAGTGAATCAGTTATACATATACATATGTTCCCATATCTCTTCCCTCTTGCATCTCCCTCCCTCCTACCCTCCCTATCCCACCCCTCCAGGCGGTCACAAAGCACCGAGCTGATCTCCCTGTGCTATGCGGCTGCTTCCCACTAGCTATCTACCTTACGTCTTCATTGCTGCGCGTGGGCTTTCTCTAGTTGTGGCGAGCGGGAGCTACTCTTGGTTGCAATGCGCAGGCTTCTCATCACGGTGGCTTCTCTTGTTGCAGAGTATGGACTCTAGGCACGTGGGCTTCAGTAGTTGTGGTGTGTGGGCTCAGAAGTTGTAGCTTGTGGTCTCAGTAGTTGTGGCACACAGGCTTCGTTGCTCTGCAGCATGTGGGATCCTCCTGGACCAGGGCTCAAACCCGCGTCCCCTGCATTGCAGGCAGATTCCTAACCACTGCACCACCAGGGAAGCCCTCTCCCTTAGTTTCTGAGACACCGCTCTGACTTCTTCCTCACAGCCTTCTTTTCCATGGCCAGTCACTTGAGTGTTGGTGGTGTCTAAGCTTTGTCTCTGGCCCTCTTCTCCGATCATCCTACACTAATCCTGAGTGAACTCACTTATGCCTATGATTTCAAAGACTTTTCACGTTCTGTTGACTCCTGGTTATATATCTCTATCACAGACTTCTCTCCTGATCTTCAGATTGCACCCTTGGCAGCTTTACAATGACTTCCCTTAGGCACCTTCAACACAACACAATCCCAAACTCCTGTATCCTCAGCCCAGTGAATTACTGTCCACCCAGTCACCTACAGTAGAAAACTGGGAAACCACATTCTCTCTTCAGTAAGCCAGGCCTATTTTCCTTCAGAATCGCTCCCTGTCATTCCTCTGCTCTACTCAGGAGGACTGATGACCTGCAGGTTGCATCTGTCATGCTTTTATATCAACCAGCTTCTGACTGAGTTTTTATTTGAGAGGCCCTGGTGTTAGATATTAGCAAGACTCAATAATGGGGACTTTTTTTTGCCAAAGCTGATCTGCCACTGCTACTGCTGAGTCCTGGCCCACCAAATCAAGGACTAATTTGGCACAACTGAGCTCCTAATTTAGCATCATTCTCTGTGGGGGACCAGCCAGCTACCTGATGGCAAGTTGATTACATCTGGCCCTTTCTTATCATAGAAGGGCCACAGTTTGTTCTTACTATTATGAGTATAGATTTGCCTTCTCAACATTACCATCTATGGGCTTATGGAATGCCTAATTCACAATCATGTTATCACACACAGCAATGCTTCTGTCTAAGGGATATACTTCACTGCAGGGAAAGTACAGTAATAAATCATGCCACTACAATTTCCTTATCTTGGCTTGTACCCCATCACTCAGGAGCTGCCAGCCTGATAAAATAGTAGAATGTCTTAATTGAGATGCAGTTATGGTAACAACTGGGAGGTCACATTCTGTGGTGTTGGGATGTTCTCCCTCAGGATGTGGCATATTCTTTGAACCAGTGACCAACATATATGGTATGTTTCTCCCTTATATAGAATACATGGGTCCAGGAATTAAGAGGAAGAAGTGGTAATGACCTTTTTCACTATTATATCTAATAATCACCTAACAGAACTTTTGCTTCCTGTCCATAGCATTTAGCTCTATGGTTATAGAAGTCTTGGTTCCAAAGGAAAAAATGCTCCCAGTCAGTGTCAATATAAACTAGAAGTTGAGACTGTCACCTGCCATTTGGAGCTCCTCATACCACTGAACCAACAATCAGAGAAAGGGTAATTATATTGGCAGATGTGATTGATCATGATTAACGATGGGCAATTGGCTTGCTGCTATACAATGGGGGGTTGGGAGGACTATGTCTGAAACCCAGAAGATTCATGGGAGCATCTTTTAGTACTTCTGTGTCTGATGGTAAAAGCCAATCAAAGTCTCCAGCAACCTAATTTAAGTATAGGAGCACCAAGGATTCAGAAAGAAAGATCCTGAAAAGGAATGAAGGATTGGATTGCCCAACTGGGAAAACTACTCCAACCAGTCAATGCGCTGGCTGAGAGCGCAAGAATAACAAAACATGAGGTAGAAGAATAAAGTGATAAATATCAACTATGGCCACATGCCCAGTTACAGGAACAAGAATTGCAGCAGCGAGGTGTACTTCATTATGTGTGTGTTAAACAACAATGTCCCTTTTCATTTCATTTCTCTCTCCCTACTATTTTGTATGATGAATGTTGGTAATAAGCACTTGGCTTTTTAACTTACAGGTCAACAGACTCCAAGGAACTACATCTAGTATTTACAAGAGTGATTCCATAATTCCAAGAAGTCTTGGACTTAAGATAGAAAAATGACTAATGAAACTTTCTTCCTCCCCTTGTTGGAGAGAGCTGTGACTTGTATCATGAGTAGTTGTCTCATGTCTGGCAGAAGCATGAATTTGTTAAATGTGGCTATGAGGTGAGAATGGATGCTGAGTAGCTAAGAAGACTGGCTATGTTAGTCCTTTGTCAGTTTGCCCCCACATCTGTTTCTTGCCTTTCCCCAGCTCTGCTCTGTATCCTAGGGAGTTGACTTCTATGGGTTACATTATCCAGACTCTCAGGTCATCTGGCTTGCAACTGGACTTGACATTGGTAGGAGATTGGAGGGTGGGAATGAGAAAGAAGCTAGGGTGTTTACACCCTTTCTCTCTGATGTAGGCAGATTTTCCAGCTGTGGCTACATCTGTGGCTTCAGTTCTTGCCAGACAAGCTACTGTATTTCCAACTTCCTCTGTGTAATCCTGGCCCCTGAGCTTCAGTAACATGGCTTCATCTATTGCCCTCTGGTTGAGGAGTGGTGGGAGCTTCTTGCTGTTGACAATCTCTGGAGTCCCTCACTGTGCTCTGTTTGGCTCCCAGCTCATCTCTCATTTGTGTAATCAACTCTCTGCGTTAAATTCCCCAAATGATACAGTCAAATTCCTATTCCTTAATAAGTCCTGTGACTGTTCATTCCTGTCCACTTCTTACAACCACTATCTTACATATATCAGTTTCTCACTACCTTTCACCTGGGTTATTGGTCTTACTTTTCAAACTCCACTCCACCACTCCCCCTCTCTCTTAATTAACACACGTAGGCTCTATGTCTTTAGTTTCTTCTCCTCTACTTCAAACAAGAATAACTTTCAGACGTGTAGGTCCATCAGTCATGTTGTTTTAAAACTAGACCTTTTAACTTTATGACCTAGTGACTTGTGCCTTCTACTCAGTATAGAAGTTGTCTTTAGAAACTGAGAAACCAAGGAAGGTTGGCAGAAATGATATTGGAAGTCCAAAATTCTCTCCTTTCCATCTTTGCTGAAATGTTAATATTACTAAAATTTATTTGTCTCCCTAGCTTCAATCTTTCTCTTTGTATATTTCTAAAGAACATTGTTACATTGATGCTCAGATGAAGTACTTCATTTTTCTGATAGTATCATCTTTAGATGTTCATCATGAATATTTTGAAAGTTCAGAATAGTATAAAGAAGAAATAATCATCCATAATTCCACAATCCCAAAACAATCATTGTTAGCAGATCATTGAATAATCCTCTTGTTTTTTCTATGTATTTAAAAAACAAAGTTGTTATATATAAAATAGATAATCAACAAGGATCTACTGTATAGTACAGGGAACTCGACTCAATATTCTGTAATAACCTATACGGGAAAAGAATCTGAAAAAGAATGGATATATGTATATGTATAGCCAAATCACTTTGTTGTACACCTGAAACTAACACAACATTGTAAATCAACTATACCCCAATATAAAATAAAAATTAAATTAAAAAATAATGAAAAAATTTGTTATAAAACATATTCAATTCACATTTACTTTGTATCTTAATTGGTGGTCTAGGTCCACATCAAGTTCAAGAGAAAAAAAACAATAAAATGTATCCAAAAATAAAGTTGAGATCCATATTACTTTTATTTAAAATTTTTATTGAAATATTTGTATATTCGCATACAGTTGTGAAAAAAAAATAGAATTCCCTTGCGCACCTGACCCAGTTTCATCCAATGGTGATACTTTGCAAAACTATAATAGAATATCACAACCAGGATATTGACATTGATACAATGCAAGCATCTTATTCATATTTCTCCAGTTTCACTTGTATTCATTTGTGTTTGTATGTATGTGTGTGCATGTTTGTGTCTATGTATTACTTCTTAAACAATTGTATCAGCCATGTGGTTTCGTATATCCACCACCACAGTCAAGATACTTAACATTTCCAACACTCAAAGATCTCTCAAGTTACACTTTTATAACTACACCCACTCTTGCCTCTCCCTCCTTGTCTCTAACTTCTGGCAATCGCTAATCTCTCCTTAATTTCTAAAATGTAGTCATTTCAAAAAGTTATATAATTGGAATCATACAGTATGTAACCTTTGTGGATTGGCTTCTTTCACTCAGCATAGTTTCCTGGAGATTCCTCAAAGTAGTTGTGTGTATCAATAGTTCTTTCCTTTTTCTTGCTAAGTAGCATTCCATGGTATGGATCTACCACAGTTTCTTTAACTATTCACCTGTTGAAGGACATATGGGCAGATAAATAAAGCTACTATGAACATTTGTGTACAGGTTTTTGTGTGAATATAAGTTGTTATTTCTCTGGGATAAATGCCCAAGACTGCAATTTACAGGAAGTATTGTAATTACATGTTTAGTTTTAAAAAAAAAACTGCCAAAGTATTTTCAGCAAGACTGTACAATTTTACATTTCCATTCTCAATGTTTGAATGATCCAGTTTTTCCACATCATTGTCAGTATTTGATGTTGTCACTATTGTTTACTTTAGCCATTTTGATGGGTGTAGGGTTATCTCACTGTGGTTTTAATTTTCATTTCTTTGATGGCCAATGGTATTGAACGTCTTTTCATGTGCTTACTAAATGGCTACCTATATATCCTCTTCGGTGAAATGTCTGGTCATGTCTTTTGCCCATTTTTTAATTGGATTATTTTTTTCTGTTGACTTTTTTTTTTTTTTTTTTTGCGGTACACAGGCCTCTCACTGTTGTGGCCTCTCCTGTTGTGGAGCACAGGCTCTGGACGTGCAGGCTCAGCGGCCATGGCTCATGGGCCCAGCCGCTCCTCAGCATGTGGGATCTTCCCGGACCAGGGCACGAACCTGTGTCCCCTGCATCGGCAGGCGGACTCTCAACAACTGTGCCACCAGGGAAGCCCTTCTGTTAACTTTTGAGAATTCATTATATATTTATGATACAGGTCTTCTACTGGATATGTAGTTTGTACGTATTTTCTTCTAGTTGTCTGTCATCCTTTTAACAGGGTCTTTTGCAAGGTAAACTTTTAAATTTTGTTGAAATCCAGTTTATCAATTTTTCCTTTTGTGGATCATTCTTTTGGTAACAAGTCTAAACACTCTTTGTCTAGCCCCAGATTCTGATGATTGTCTCCTATGTTTTGTTCTAAAACTCTTGTAGTTTTATATTTTACATTTAAATCTGTGATCAATTTTGAGTTAATTTTTGTATATGGTGTAAGACTTAGGTCAAGGTTTATTTTTTTGCCTATGGGTGTCCAATTGCTTCAGCACAATTTATTGAAAAGGCTATCATTTCTCCACTGAATTACTTTTGCACCTTTGTCAAAAGTCAGTTGGACATATTTGTGTGGGTTGATTTCAAGAGTCTCTATTCTATTCTATTTTTCTGTGTGTTCATCCCTCTGCCAATGATAGCACACAGTCTTGATTACTGTAGCTATATAGTAAGTCTTGAAATTAGGTAGACTGTTTCTTCCCATTTTATTCTTCTTTTTCAAAATTGTTTTAACCATCCTGTTTTCTTTGCACTTCCACATAGAAAAATCTTGTCTGTATCTAGAAAAAGAATCTGGCTGGGATTTGATAGAAATTGTACTGAACCTGTATATCAGTTTGGGGAGAATTGACATCTTTACTATGTTAAATCTTCAAATTCATGAACAAGACATGACTCTCCATTTATTTAGGTCTTCTTTGACTTCTTTCATCAGCATTTTTTATTTTTCAGCATATAAATGCTGTGCATTTTTTTGGTTAGAGTCACACCTAAGTATTTAATTTTTTTGAGCAATGGTAAATGATATATTTTTTTATCTGGTTTTGTAAATGATATTATATTTTTTTAAATTTCAATGTTCACATATCCATTGGTAGTATATAGAAGGAAAATTGATTTTTATATATTTACCCTGTGTTCTGCAATCTTGCTGAACTCACTTATTAGTTCTGGGAGTTTTGCTTTTTTGTAGGTTCCTTGAGAATTTCTACATAGATAATCATGCAATCTGCAAATAGAAACCATTTTCTTTCTTCCTTTATGATTCATATGATTCTTATGACTTTTATTTCCTTTTCTTGCCTTACTGAACTAGCTAGAACCTCCAGCACTATGTTAAATAACAGTGGTGTTAGCTGATATCCTCACCTTATTCCTGATCTTAGGAGGAATGTATTCAATCTTTCACCATTAGGTATAATGATAACTGTAGGTTATTTTGCAGATGATTTTTACCAAGTTCCCTCTATTCTTATTTTTCTGAGAATTTTTATCATGAACGTGTGGTGAATTTTTTCAAATGTTTTTTCTATATCAACTGATACGAACATATGATTTTTCTTCTATATCCTGTTGATTAATCACCTTGTTATTTGAATATTGAACTAGCTTTGCATGCCTGAGATAAACTCCACTTGATCACAGTATAATTCTTTTTATATATTGCTGAATCTAGTTGCTAATATTGTGTTGAGAATCTTTGTATCTATATTCGTGAGAGGTATTCGTCTGTAGTTTTCTTATTTTTAGTCATTTTCTAATTTTGACATCATGGTAATACTAGCTTCATAAAATGAATTGGAGGTATTCTCTCTCTTTTATTTTCTAGAAGAGGCTATGAAGAATTTATGTTAATTCTTCTTTAAATATTTGGTAGAATTCTCCAGTGAAAGCATCTGGGCTTGGACATTTATTTTATGGGAATTTTAAAATTACAGATCCAATTTCCTAAGTAGTTATAGGTTATTCAAATTTTATTTAGTTATTTTATATTTAGCTATTCAAATTTTCTGTTTCATATGGGTTAGTTGTGATGGTTTGTGTTTTTCAAGGAATTGGTCCATTTCATGTAAGTTGTCAAACTTGTGCCTGCAAAATTGTTTGTAATATTCCCATAGTATCCTTTTGATGTCTACAGCATCTACAGGTATATCCCTTATTTCATTCCTGATACTGGTAATTAGTGTCTTCTCTCTTTTTTCTTTGTGAGTCTTGTTAGATGTTTATCCATTTTAGTGACCGTTTTGAAGAACCAGCTCTTTGTGTTGTTAATTTTCTCTATTCTTCTGTTCTCAATTTTGTTGATTTCTGCTCTTATCTTTAATATTTCCTTTCCTCTGCTTGCTTTGGGATTATGTTACTGTTCTTTTTTTAGGTTCTTGAGATGGGAGCTTAGACTATTGATTTAAGACTTTTCTTGTTTTCTAATGTAAGCATTTAGTGCTCTAAATTTCCCTCTCCACTGCTTTAGCTGTGCCTCCCAAATTTTGACATGCTCTATTTTAATTTTCATTCAGTTCAATATATTTTCCCATTTTCCCTTTGGCCCATGGATTATTTAGAAGTGTGTTATTTAATTTCTAATTCTTTGGAGATATTTCCTTTATCTTTCTGGTAATTCCAGTTTAATTCAACCATGGTCAGAGAAAATACTCTGCTATGATTTCAGTTCTTTTAAATTTGTTGATGTTTGTTTTGTGACCCAGGATGTGGTCTATCTTGGTATATATTCCATGGGAACTTTAAAAGAATGTTTTTTCTGCTGTTGTTGGGTGTAGTGTTCTATAAATGTCCACTAGATTCTGTTGGTTGATAGAGCTGTTAAGTTCTTCTATATCCTTGATGATTTTCTGTTTAATTGTTCTATTAGTTATTGAGATAGAGGTGATGAAGTCTCCAACTATAATTGTGGATTTATCTATTCCTCTTTTCAGCTTTATCACTTTTTACTCTATGTATTTTAAAACTCTCTTGTTGGGTGCATACACATTTAGATTTGTTATATCTTCCTGGTGGATTGATCCTTTTATCATCATGTAATGTCACTCTTTTACTCTAGGATTTTTATTTGAAGTCATTTTATCAGGTATTAATATAGCCACTTCTGCTTTTTCACATTAATGTTTGCATGGTTTATCTTTTTGTATTCTTTTACTTTCGACCTGTCTGTGTCACTGAATTTGAAGTAAGCTTCTTGAAAATAGCATACAATTGGGTTGTGTTTTTTAAATGCCCTCTGCCCATCTCTGTTCTTTGATAGGTATGTTTATATGATTTATATGTAAAGTAATTATAGATATGTTAGTGCTTAGTTAAGTTTGCCATTTTGTTACCTGTTTTTAATTTATTTCCACAAGGTCTTTTTCCTCTGTTTGTTTTGTTTTTTTATGGGTTACTTGAGTAGTTTTTAGGATTCAATCTTGATTTATTTATAGTAGTTTTGGATGTAACTCTCTTTGAAGTTTTTGTAGTGATTGCTCTGAGCATTACAATATACATATGTGACTTATAACAGTCTACTTGTATCAACATTTTACCACTTTGAGTGAAGTGTGGAAACCTCACTTCAATTTAGGTAAATTTACCTTCACTACTTTAAAATATTGTTGTCTTGAGTATCATATGGTGCTATAATTTTTGTTTTAATCATCAAACATGAGTTATAAAACTCATGAGGGAAAGCATATTCTATTATATTATCCATAGTCTTGCTCTTCTGTTCCTGATGCTCCAAGCATCTTTTTTTTTTAAATCATTTCTGTTTGAAGAATTTCCTTTAGTCAACTCTTTAAAATGGCCTTCTAGCAACAAATTCTTTTAATTCTCTTTTATCTGAGATGTTTTTAATTTTTCCTTCATTCTTAAGGATAATTTTGCCAGATACAGAATTCATGGTTGATAGTTCCTTTCTTCCAACAGTTCTTTCTGGCCTCCATGGTTTCAGATGAGAAATCCCCTGTCCTTTGAATTGGCGTTTCTGTACAGGTAATTTATCATTTTCTCTGGCTGCTTTCAAGTCTCTTTGGGATTTGCTCAACTTCTTTGTGTCTTTTGCTAAGCTTGGGAAGTTTTCAGCCATTATTTCATATTATATCATATCTAAGAAGGCTTTGCCTACTGGTTTATCTTTGAATCTAAGAATATAGTGCTATGGCTGGCACATTGTTGATGCTCTCTTTATATTTATCAAATGAATGAATGAATAAATCTAAGAATAACTAAGTGAATAAATGAATTTTTGAGTAAGTAGGTACAATGAATGGTTAACTGTAATTTGGAATTTCAGGTCTCTTGATCAAAATTTTTCTTTCCCATAAGGAGCTGAACCAGTTTTATTTGTCTATTTATAAGCTATGATCATAGGTGAAATGCAGTTCCCTAGGGAGCTAACAATGTCTTTTGTCCTTGGTTATTTGCATCTTCACATTCTGAAGCATCTAATCTCATGTATTGATTGAGGAAAAGAATGAAAGTAATGGGGGAATCTCATGAGAACTCTTGAAACTCCCAAGGGGGATAGGGAGCTGTCCAGGAGACTGAAATTACCAAGGCCCTACTTTGCCACCTACCCTGTTTTGTCCCCATCTTATGTATCTCTTAAAACATACACATTAAAAATCACCATTAGGGTAAATAAACATGGATGAATTCTTATATATGTCTTTGGATAGAAAATTAAATGTTCCCAGATGCCCAGAAGGACAGTGCTCTTGACACTGTGTCCCAGCAGTTACTCCTATCTATAGCTTACAGGACTGAGCAGTAGTGCTTTGAATACCCCTTTCAGCCTAGGCTGGAAGCAGTAACAAGTTTGCACTTGATTTCCAAACCAACAGTGACAAAGCAAAGGTTTGATCAATAGATTTTGCTAGAGGCAGAAGCAAGTTTACTGTGGTAGTTTATTGGAAAATCCTCTTGTTTGTGCTAAATGCATCATTGGTTATATGTGTTTTCTCATGCTTTCATTTTTTTCCTTTCTTCCCTCCCTCCCTTCCTGATTCTTTCTTTCTTGTCAATTAAAGGCTACTTTCATACACAGAATACACCCAAAAACTAAAACTTTTAATGCTTGTTGAATTAGTGTCAATTTCACTATAAATTTAACCAAAATATATTTAGACAAGAGCTGTACATTCTTTGGCAAATGATTTTAAGTGCACTGAAAAACAAAGCAAATGATAATAAGTCAAATAATATGTATATATTCTGGTGAGCACAATTTAATGGAATTTTCTTCAATTGGCAGCAGAAATGACTTCTAATCCTAGCTGTGGTAAGGTTTTTCAGAGCATAGCCTGAAACCTGTGGTCCTTTATCACTTGGGACCAGTTAAGCATTCCTGTTCCGTGACATTTTTGAAATGATTTGGGGAAACTTAACCAGGCTGTGGCAGTGTGAAGGCCAGGGGTCCCCTGGGGAGGCTGTGGCTGTTACTGCCCATAGACCAGCCTAAACCTAGCTCCAGGTTCACACAGGTCACTTCCAAACTTCCAAGACTACTTGAGGTACAAAAAATGGGTCTTAAAGCAGTAGAGTGGTGATGTATGGTCAGTTTCAGGCTCTGCCCACAAGAATAAATTGCAGCCTAGAATTTTAGCCAACTCTGGGAATGTCCAAAGGGCTTTCATGTTTACCATAATTCTAGATGAGAGAGCCAGGATAAAGGAAAGCCACAACCACAGTGGGAACAGGGTTATTTAGAACTGAAATATTTAAATGTTCATAGAAAGAGTGAGGCCATTTTGTGTCCCTGTTAAGTGCTCTTCAAAGTTGTTAGTTTGGTTAATATGCTCTCTTTATTTGGATGAAATACTGGGTTTGTCTGCCAAAAGATTGTCTAATTATATGTTACTTTGCTTTTCTAAGTGGCCCCAAAATTTTCTTTGGTGCTTCTATATTTGCTTTATATACCTGATCTTCAGTGGAGTAGGGGCTGTTTCAGGAATTAACATGAATAATTAAAATGAATTAATCTTTTGTTTGTGACATAAATTGCACTTTTTAATTGAAGTATAGTTGATTTACAATGTTGTGTTAGTTTCAGGTGTACAGCAAAGTCATTCAGTTATATATATATATATATATATATATATATATATATATATACACATATATATGTGTATATATATTCTTTTTCAGATTCTTTTCCATTATAGTTTATTACAAGATATTGAATATAGTTCCTGGTGCTATACAGTAAATCCTTGTTTATCTATTTTATATATAGTAGGGTGTATCTGTTAATCCCAACTCCTAATTTATTCTTCCCTCCCTTTGGTAACCATAAGTTTGTTTTCTACATCTGTGAGTCTATTTCTATTTTGTAAATAAGTTAATTTGATGAGGAAACTGAAGCACAAAGACTGTTCATTTGAATCATTTATTTTAGATTCTACATACAAGTGATATTATATGCTATTTGTCTTTCTTTGTCTGACTTACTCCACTTAGTATGATAACCTCTAGGTCCATCCATGTTGTTGCAAGTGGCATTATTTCTTTCTTTTTTATGGCTGAGTAATATTCCATTGTGTGTGTATATATATATATATATATATATATATATATATATATATATACTACCTCTTCTTTATCCATTCATCGGTTGATGGACGTTTAGGTTGCTTCCATGTCTTGGCTATTGTAAATAATGCTGCTATGAGCATTGGGATGGATGTATCTTTTTGAATTAAAGTTTTTCTCTTTTTCTGGATATATGCCTAGGAGTAGGATTGCTGGATCATATGGTAGTTCTATTTTTAGTTTTTTAAGGAACCTCCATACTGTTCTCCATAGTGGCTGCACCAATTTGCATTCCCACCAACGGTGGAGGAGCATTCCCTTTTCTCCACACGCTCTCCAGCATTTGTTATTTGTGGACTTTTTGACGATAACCATTCTGACTGGTGTGAGGTGGTAACTCATTGTAGTTTCGATTTGCATTTCTCTAATAATTAGCAATGCTGAGCAGCTTTTCAGGTGCCTGTTGGCCATCTGTATGTCTTCTTTGGAGAAATGTCTATTTAGGTCTTCTGCTCATGTTTTGATTGGGTTGTTTGTTTTTTTGATATTGAGCTGTATGAGCTGTTTGTATTATAAATTGCAATTTTTTTCTTAGTTTTTCCATGTCTTTTGACTTGAATTTTTAAGCAGAAACTTATTTTTTAGGTAGTCAAATTTATCCATTTTTAATGTTATAGCTTCCAAATTTTGAAATTTAAAAGAACCTCCTTACTCTGAGGTAATCAAGTAATTTCTCCATGTTTTGTTCCAGCACTTATAGGGTTTGTTTTACATCTTTGATCTACTTGGAATTTATCCTAGTAGATGCTGTGAGGTATAGATCCAAAGTTATTATTTTCCAGATAGTTACCTAGTTTTTCCAAAACAGTATGTTGAATGTTTGTCTTTTCAGCACTGATCTGAGAGGCCACCTATAACATAAATTAAATTATTGTATGTATTTCAGTCTACTTCTGTATTTTCTCTTCTGTTTCAATTGTTTGCCTTAATATTTAGGCACGAATATCACATTGTTGAGGGCCCATAAAATGTTTTTCTGATTGGTAGAGATGGTCTTCCCTACTTTACCCCATTTCTAAATTTTCCCTATTATTCTTATTTATTTTTCTGTATGAGTTTTAGAGTCTTATTTTGTCTTATTCCTACCCACATCATCAAAATTAAACAAGTAAATAATATCTACTGCAATTCATATTGCTATCCCATTGAATTTATGAATAAACTTAGAATTTACAGCTTTTGCAAATTGAGTCTTCCCATGCAGGAACATGGGTTGCTTTTCCATTTGTTTCTTTGGTGTACTTCAAAAGTGATTTAAATTATTCTTCACATGTTTTTGATATTTCTTGGTAAATATACTCCTATGCTTTTTCAATGTCATTGACACTATTGTAAAAGTGGTGCTTTCCTTCATTATAAATTCTAACTATTTGTTATTTAAGCAAAAAGAAATTTATATGATAAAATCTTAGAGCTTTCTTTAGAAGGAAATTTCAGAGATGTCACAGAAGCTTGCCCATGATTCCATGATACTTCAATTAGCAAATTCCCAATAATGAAGTTTCATTTTAATATTGTATACTATGCTAAAACAATGTTTCTGGCAATATGGCAGTGCTTAAATAAAGCCTTACAAATGCCTGTGCCTTTTGCTTTATATATGCTTACAGGCTATAAGAATAGATAGGATGATGCCAAGAATGGCTGGCTCTATGTTAGAAGGGTTTGTGGAAGAGTTTACATTTCCTTGTTTTCTGTTTGTTTGCATGTTTCTGATTTTTAAATCTCAAATGTGCATTACTTTTATGAAATAAATGCTTTTTTCAATTAAAAAATCCATCTTCATAAATCATAGAAATTACACACGCATACACACAGCCACATGTCAACAGCATCCCCTCCTCCACAGCGTGGGTGTGCTGATGAATAGTGCACACAAGCAGCTCTGCTGAACAGGAAAGAGAAGAGGGTGTGGGAGTGAGCTGGGCCTGAGATCTAACCCCAGCTCTGCCACGTGCTAGCTTTGTGTCCCTGGACAGGTTACTTAACTTTGGACATTGTCTCACCTACAATATAGGCTTGCTGTTAGGTTAGAGAAAATATAAGTAACAACAACATTTATCACACAGCAAGAATTTCAGAAAGGGTAGTTGCTTCAGTGATTCAACAGAATCAGGACAACCCTAGGTAACATTGAAAAGTCTGAGCAAGTTTTCTCCTCCCTTTCTTCCCTCTTGGTGACTCCCTTACCTCCTTCTCAATAACTCTGAATATTCAGTATATACATTTTTGTTCTTCATGTATTCTCCTTGTTAAAGACCCCTTCCTGCTGTCAAAACAGGAAATTATTTACAACTCTTAATTAGTTAGCTGATTGCAAACAGCATTCTCAAGTAAATATTTTATCCTTCATGTACAATAGAATGAAAAATAACTGTTCTCAGTTAAAGGAATTTCATGCCAGGGTGATTTTGTCCCTCCCACCACCCAGGACCAATCCAATATTTTATATTTTCCACAACACTTTACACAGTATTAATTGGTATTGAGTTATCTATGCATCATTTATGATTTATTTTACTTCACTATGAATATAGTCCTTACTGATATTGTTAAATATCAGTTAAATAAAATCTTCGTGTCTCCCGTATTACTTCTTCCAAGAGCAGTAAATTTTCTGAACGCAGTATGTGCTGTCAGAACATATGTTTTTGTTAATATATACTAGGTTAGAATATGCTTATGTTTAAGATTTATAATGCAACAAAAGGAGCGCTTTAGTAGCACATTCTTATTATTTTTATTGAATAAATTTGACATGTTAACGTGTAAGTTTAAGATGTACAGCTGTTATTTTGTTACATTTATATATTGTAATATGATTGCCAATGTAGCCATATTTATCACATTACATAATGTCCGTAATTCGGGCTCCTTTGGTTGTGTTACCCAAATGTGTTAGTAAGCCTAAACAGAAATACAGTGCAGCATCCCTAAATAGGAAGAAAAGTAATCAATAGATAGAGACAATTTAAGTGATGTTTCAGTACAGTTAGGAACTGGCTGCAGAGGCTGAATGTCAAGGTCTTCTAGGCCAGAAAAAGTAAGATTAAAGACATAAAAAAGACTTCCCCCTTATAAGTGGGAAGACCAGAAAGGGAAAAGGGAACCTACTGTGCTAAAAGAAGTCAGTTCCAAAGATTTGCAGTTCTCTGGTGATGCGGGTCACCCGGAAACGGATGGAGAGAAGGTGAAGGCAAAGCAGGTCTGTCAGGAGAGCTAAGGCAAGAGGTGCTGAGGGCAAAGATTGAGGTGCAGGCAGCTTTGAGCGCAAGAAGTATGTAGGTATTCGCAGATGGGAGGAAATGCCAGAGCGGCTGATACCAAAAAGTACCCCATCCATCTTTACATGGAAAGGGAAAGGATTTCGGGAGACAGGCATACCAAGGTTTCTCAGGTCAGAAATGCCAGCTTTAGGAAAAGAAGCAGTGGAGAGTGAGGCAGACACCCGTAAACAAACGAAATTACCTTCCTTAAGGACAAATCCAAGGCTTATGGGGGCTCGTGTGGCACAGGTGAGGCATCAACCAGTAAAAATCTCAAAACAGCCTTTGTGCTTCAGTTTCCTCATCTAAACAATGGGGAAAATAAAACTACATGTACCTTATCGAGTAATGGACTTGTTTACAATGAGGTAATCTATGAAAAAGGCTCAGAAGAGAGCCTGGCACATAGTAAATGCTATGCATGTTTGCTATTATTATTCTGACACTAATCCCGACTTAATGTGCACCTTCTAAGGGCAGCCCCAGCGGCCTTTGTAGAGGAGAAGAGCATCATCCAGCAGTAGGGCAGTAAAAGAGCACTACTCCAGGACCACATAATACACAGTTACTTCATTACTTTGTGCCACCTTAAGGAAGCTTCCAACTTCCGTAAGTTTAGAACATTTGTGATGCTGATGGTAGATGTCAGGAAGGGAAAAGGTAGAGAAGTGGTCAAACTCACACATTGTTTTCTAAAAGTTGTGTACGATGGGTAAAATAAAGTCTTCACAATTTTCTTCTTTTACTCAGATTTCCCTTTCATTTCATTTACCCATCGTACGCAACTTTTAGAAAACAGTGTGTGAGTTTGACCGCTTTCATGTTCTATTTAACATAGCTCACCCAAGACATCGCCATGCAGGTGCCAGGATGGATTCATGGGGCACTTACTGGCTCCTTCAAAACAATTGAAGAAGCAGGCAAGTGGCCTCTATAGACCAATGAGTCAATGCTCCTTTTCTTTTTGGGGGTGCTGAACTCCCAGCAGAAGCTATTAACAATGAATTGTTTTGCATTTCACTGAGCTGTAAATTGTAAACGCCTCCCCCAATCCCTACTGCTCTCTCACATTTCCTTCCTCTGAGCACTATGTCTAAAAGATCTAACTAGTTAATGAGCTCTGTGTTCCTTTTACTTCCTAAGAAAAAAACGCAAACTTTGTGAACCTTATTAGTAACACTGTGCTTGCTAGAAAAATAAAGCAGCGTAATTTTAATCCATAATCCACAGCTAAGTATGTCTAAGATGCTTAGCATTATAACAATTAGTACTTACTCAAGATAATGAAATCTTTCTCTAGGTCATCCATCCTTCTTTCCTTCCTTCCTTCTGAGAAATGGCTCTGAGGAATGGCCAGGACCCCTCAGCTCTGGGGGTTTATAAGTAATAAGATATATAAAAATTTCAGCCTCCTGCTATCAAAGAAAGAGGTCTTGGAAGACTAAGATACATCATGCACAAAGTCAAACATTTATGACTCAAACGCCGTTGCCAGCACCATCCTAACAATTGTCTTGATTTAGAGAAAATGACATTCCCCAATGGGATTCCTGTTTCTCTTTGCCTACCAATGGCAGGCAACAGGAGAAGAATTGTAGAAGCTTTGGATTGTTTTGATAATTCTCAAGGATAGTAAAAAATGAAAAAAACCTGCTAGGGGAATACATAGGATCAATATACTTTTTTTAAATAAACTTTTTATTTTTGAATAGGTTTAGATTTACAGAATTATCGTAAAAATAGTACAGAGCTCCCATACCCCTCAAACCCAGTTTCCCTTATGATTAGTATCTTACATTAGAATAGTGCATTTGTCACAATTAATGGATCAATATATTATATATTATTTTAACTAAAGTTCATACTTTATTCAGATTATCTTAGTTTTCCACTAGTGTCCTTTTCTTATTCTAAGATCTATCCAGGACACAATATTACATTTAGTTACTGGGTCTCCTTACACCCTCTTGGCTGTGACAATTTCTTAGACTTTCCTTGTTTTTGATGCTCTTTGACAGTTTTGAGGAGTACTGGTCAAATATTTTGTAGAATGTCCATCGATTGGGGTTTGTCTGATGTTTTTCTCATGATTAGACTGGGGTTATGGGATTTGGGCAGGAAGATCACAAAGGTGAAGTGCCATTCTCATCACATCATATCAAGGGCCCATACCATCAACGTGACCTATCACTGTTGATGTTAACCTTGATCATCTGACTGAGATGTTTGTCAGGTTTGTCCACTGTACAGCTACTCCCTCTATACTATACTCTTTGAAAGCAAGTCACTAGGTACAGACCATACTCAAGGGTTGAAGAGTTAAGCTCCACCTCCTTGAAAGGCAGTGTCTATATAAACTATTTGGAATTCTGTACAGGAAGTTTGTCTATTTTCCCCCATGTATTTATTCATTTATTTCTATCAGTATGGACTTATGAATATTTATTTTATTCTTTGGGTTATAATCCAATACTACTTTATTTTGTTTCTCAAATTGCCCCAGCTTTGGTTATCAATAATTCCTTCAGTCAGCTGGTTCCTGTATCCCTTTGACATATGCCAACCATTATTTATTCATTTGTATTTCCTTACTTTCTGGTGCTATGAGATGCTCCAGACTCATCTTGTATATTTCTTGTCTCCCTCCTAAAATCTGTCATTTCTCCAAGGGGCCTTGGTTCCTTTTATTGGAGAACAATATTAGAAACCAAGATCTGGGTACTAGGTATTGGGTTTTCATTGCTTGTAGGCCCTCTCAGTTGATGGAGCAAAAAGACATATGTGTGTATACAAACCCATGTATATATATATACCTACAAATGTTCCTATATGTAGTTATGTATATCTATATTAAGCTAATCAGGAGTTCATATGGATATCAACAACTCATTCTAGCCTCTTCATCTTGCCTATCTGTAGTCTCCTGCTCCAACAGTGAGAAACCTGGCACCCACTATCCATCATCCATTTACTTAGCTGTTTATTACAGTATACACGTGTACATGTATGTATAGCTGTTTATTACCCCGTATGCCCATGGGGGAAAACTTTATCAGCTAGAGCAGTGCTTATGTATAGTTCCTTTTGCCTTTATTCTTACAACTTCACTCATTTCCAAAATTACTTAGGTTAGCATCTTATTCCCCCATCCCCTTCAGTGAGGTTGTTTTATACATTTGTAATACAGTTAGACTATTTTGTCACATTCTGCATTCCACTCTGGAATCCTCCAACTTTCTAAATGATTTTTTTAAATTTGCATACATTAAGGTTCACTCTTTGTATTTTAAGTTCTATGGGATTTGACAAATACTTAAATGTCTTATATTCACCATTACAATATCACACAAAATAGATTTACTGAATTAAACAATCTCCTGTGTTTCACCTATACAACCCTCCCCTCACACCCCAAACTTCTAGCAACCACTGATCTGTTTACTGTCTTTATAGCTTTTCCTTTTCCAAAACATCATATAATCAGAATCACACAATGTGTAGCCTTTTCAGACAGGCTTCTTTCACTTAGTAATTTGCACTTAAGATTCACCCATGTCGTTTTGTGGCTTGATAATTTATTTCATTTTATCACTGAATAATATTTCATAATATAAATGTGCCATCATTTGTTTATTCATTCACCTATTGAAAGACATCTCAGTTGCTTCCAGGATTGGCAATTATGAATAAAGATGCTATAAGCATTTGAATGCAAGTTTTTGTGTAACATGTTTTCAAATTATTTGGGTAAGCACTTAGATTACTGATCATATGAGAATATTAGATTTAGTTTTGTAAGAAACTGCCAAACTATCTTCCAAAAAAACTGTATCATTTTGCATTCCCATCAGCAATGAGTGAAAATTTCTGTTGCTTTTGCATCCTGGCCACCAATTGGTATTGTCAGATTTTTGGATTTCAGCCTTTCTAATAGGTGTGTAGTTGTATCCAATTGTTGTTTTATTTTACAATTCCCTAATGGCAAATGATGTTGGGCATCTTTTCATATGCTTATTTGCCACCTGTATGTCCTCTTTGATGAAGTGTCTGTTTAGGTCTTTTGCCCATTTTTAATTGAGTTGTCTCTTTTCTTGTCGTTGAGTTTTAAGAGTTCTGTACATTTTGACACTTTATGACATAATTCACAGCAAGATCCTTTTTGACCCACCTCCTAGAGAAATGGAAATTAAAACAAAAATAAACAAATGGGACCTAATGAAACTTCAAAGGTTTTGCACAGCAAAGGAAACCATAAACAAGATGAAAAGACAACCCTTAGAATGGGAGAAAATATTTGAAAATGAAGCAACTGACAAAGGATTAATCTCCAAAATATACAAGCAGCTCATGCAGCTCAATATCAAAAAAGAAACAACCCAATCCAAAAATGGGCAGAAGACCCAAATAGACATTTCTCCAAAGAAGATATACAGATTGCCAATAAACACATGAAAAGATGCTCAACATCACTAATCATTAGAGAAATGCAAATCAAAACTGCAATGAGGTATCACCTCACACCCGTCAGAATGGTCATCATCAAAAAATCTAGAAACAATAAATGCTGGAGAGGGTGTGGAGAAAAGGGAACCCTCTTGCACTGTTGGTGGGAATGTAAATTAATACAGCCACTATGGAGAACAGTACGGAGGTTCCTTAAAAAACTAAAAATAGGGCTTCCCTGGTGGCGCAGTGGTTAAGAATCTGCCTGCCAGTGCAGGGGACACAGGTTTGAGCCCTGGTCCGGGAAGATCCCACATGCTGTGGAGCAACTAGTACGTGTGCCACAACTACTGAGCTTGCGCTCTAGAGCCTGCGTGCCACAACTACTGAAGCCCACATGACTAGAGCCCATGCTCCACAACAAAAGAAGCCACCACAATGAGGAGCCCGTGCACTGCAATGAAGAGTAGCCCCCGCTCACTACAACTAGAGAAAGCCTGTGTGCAGCAACGAAGACCCAATGCAGCCAAAGCTAAATAAATTAAATAAATAAATAACTAAAAATAGAGCTACCAAATGACCCAGCAATCTCACAACTGGGCATATACCCTGAGAAATCCGTAATTCAAAAAGAGTCATGTACCCCAATGTTCATTGCAGCCCTATTTACAATAGCCAGGACATGGAAGCAACCTAAGTGTCCATCAACAGATGAATGGATAAAGAAGATGTGGCACCTATATACAATGGAATATTACTCAGCCATAAAAAGAAACGAAATTGAGTTATTTGTAGTGAGGTGGATGGACCTAGAGACTGTCATACAGAGTGAAGTAAGTCAGAAAGAGAAAAACAAATACCATATGCTAACACATATATATGGAATCTAAAAAAAAAAATTGGTTCTGAAGAACCTAGGGGCAGGACAGGAATAAAGACGTGGACATAGAGAATGGACTTGAGGACACGGGGAGGGGGAAGGGTAAGCTGGGACGAAGTGAGAGAGTGGCATGGACATATATACACTACCAGATGTAAAATAAATAGCTAGTGGGAAACAGCCGCATAGCACATGGAGATCAGCTCAGTGCTTTGTGTCCAACTAGAGGGGTGGGATAGGGAGGGTGGGAGGCATATGCAAGAGGGAGGAGATATGGGGATATATGTATACATATAGCTGATTCAGTTTGTTATTCAGCAGAAACTAACACACCATTGTAAAGCAATTATACTCCAATAAAGAAGTTAAAAAAAAAAGAGTTCTGTACATTTTGGATAATAGTCCTTTATCAGCTATGTACTTTGAAAATATTTTCCCCAGTCTGTGGCTTGTCTTTACATTCTTTTAACATTGTCATTTACAGAGCATAAAATTGCTGATTCCCAGTGCTTTCTCCCACAGTGGATGTGGCTCTGGTGCCCTTTCGGAGCTCATACTCACCAGAGGTAGGGCTGACCTCCAAGCCAATTGTCAGTGCTCCCACAGTGGATACAGGTCTGGGGGTGGCACCAGCAGGAGCAGACTGGGGGCATGCACACCGGGTTGTGGTTGACATCACAGAATTGCATTTCCCCGGTGGACAGCACCTGGGGAGGAATACTCAGTGGCTCCTTTCCCAGTGAGAGTGCTCTAGTCCCACCTACCTCATACTGCAGCTTAGAACCAGATCTGGGGGCTTCTACTCCAACAACTGGGGAGCAGACCCTTCCCCCAACAGGACTGTAACAGCCATAGAGCAAAGAGGAGGCCCCACCCAACATTTAGTGCAGGCTTTTGTCACCACAACACCAAACACACCCCCTATCAAGAGGACAACAGACAGCACATTCTGAGGAAAGATGTGGCAGACATTCATACCAAACACAGCCCTCACCCCAAAAATATTGGACTCTCACAATCTACACAGGGATGCTTCCACATAAAAGCATTCCTTCAGGACCACAGGTGATAACTGTTTCTCCTAAATTCATAGAGTCAGAGAAATTTAAGTAAAATGAAAAAGCAGAGGAAATACTCCCAATTAAAAGGACAAGAGAAATCTCCTGAAAGAACAGACAATGAAACAGATTTCTCCAGTATATCACACCCCAAGTTCAAGAAGGAGGTAATAAAAATGCTAAAGGAAATAAGAAAGGTTATTGTTAGAAATATAGACCACTGTAACAAGGAACTAGAAATTATAAAGAGGAACCAATCAAAATTAGACAACTCGATTGCCTAGATAAAAACCCAGCTAAAGGCAATGCATAGCAGACTAAATAATGAAGAAGAATGAATAAGTGATCTGGAAGATAGAATAATGGAAATCACACAATCAGAACAGCAGACAGAAAAACAAATGAAAAAAGTGAAAGCAACATATGAGATCTATGGAATAATATAAAACACGCCAACCCATGCATAATAGGGATCCCAGAAGGAGAAGAAAGAAAAGTGGATCGAGTCTTCCAGTCCATGAACATGAGCTATTTTTCCATTTATTTAGATCTTCCTTGATTTTTTAATCAGTGTTTTGTAGTTATCTACATACAGGTACTGTACATATTTTATTTATCCCTAAGTATTTGCTTTTTAAGTGCTATTATAAATGGTATTTTTTTAACATTTCAAATTCCATTGATTCATTGTTGGTATATAGGAAAGCAATTGACATTTGCATATTGCAACCTTGTTCTTTATTAGTCCCAGGAGATTTTTGTTGGTTTCTTGGGATTTTCTACAAAGACAATCATGTCATCTGTAAGTAGAGAGTTTTATTTCTTCCTTTCTAGTCTGTATATCTTTTATTTTCTCTTCTCACCTTATAGCATTAACTAAAACTATATTGAGTAGGAGAGGTGAGAGAGGACACCCTTGCCTTGCTCTTGATCTTAGGGGAAAGTGCTCAGTTTCTCACCATTAACTGTGGTCTTATCTGTAGGGTTTTTGTAAATTTTTTTTTTTATCTATTTGAGGAAGTTCCCTTCTATTCCTAGTTTGCTGAGAGTTTTTCTTTTTTTAAAATCATGAATTGGTATTGAATTTTGTCAAATGCTTTTTCTAAATCAATTGATATGTTTACGTGATTTTTTTCTCTTTAGACTGTTGATGTGGATTACATTGATTGTGTTTTGAATGTTGAGTCAGTCTTGCATACCTGTTATAAATCTCACTTGAGTGTGGTATATAATTCTTTATATGCATTATTGGATTTCATTTGTTAATATTTTGTTGAGGATATTTATTTCTATGTTCATGAGAAACATTGGTGTAATTTTCCTTTCTTGTAATATCTTTATCTGGTTTTGTTAGTAAGGTAATAATGGTCTCATAGAATGTGTTAGGAAGTATTTCACTTTCTATTTTTTAGAAGAGATTATGGAGAACTGGTATCATTTCTTCCTTAACTATTTGGTGGAACTCACTGGTTAAACCATCTGGGCCCAGACATTTCTTTTTTGCGGTACACGGGCCTCTCACTGTTGTGGCCTCTCCCGTTGCAGAGCACAGGCTCCAGACGCACAGGCTGAGCGGCCATGGCTCACAGACCCAGCCGCTCCACAGCATGTGGGATCTTCCCTGACCGGGGCACGAACCTGTGTCCCCTGCATCGGCAGGCGGACTCTCAACCACTGCACCACCAGGGAAGCCCCCAGACATTTCTTTTTTTGGAAGGCTATTAAATTAAAATTTTCTTGTAGTCACATTTTAAAAAGAAACAAGTGAATTTAACTTGAATAATAAACTTATTTAACCTAATATATCCCAATTATTGTCATTTCAACATGTAGTTAATATAAAATATATTAATGAGATATTTTATATTCTTTTCTTGAACTAAGTCTTTGAAATACGGTGTATATTTTATACTTACTGCACATCTCAATTTGAAATAGCCACATATCAAGTGCTCACATATCAATAGCCACATGTAGCTAATGGCTACCATATTAGACAGTACACCTAAGGTCTAAATCAAAGCTGTGGTTATTGTTGAGTTTCAATAATATATATTATATCTTGTCTCTCATTAGGATATTAATGATAGAGTACAGATTTATTATTTTTTAAAGGAAACATTCTGATACTTTCCCTTAAGAGAGAATCATATTGACCACTATCAGAAAATAAGCTTTGCCAATGAAAAGATACTATGTATGATATTATTTCTCATGTTGTAAATGCAAATTAATTTTAGGGAATGTCACAAAATCTTCAAGAGGCAAATAAACCAAGCTGCAATGTGATAACTGGAAACTACCCTTTTCTGTGATAAAGTGCCTCTAACAATTTCAAATTGAGTTACTATACTCAGAGAACTGTAAAACCAAAGCTATCCACTAGCAAAGTGACTTGACCTTGTTTGCACTAAGCCATTTATTGTTAGCATAAATTTATAATGTGGACTACTCAACAAATACAGCAGAGCAATTAGTTCTATTGAATATACATCCCTGTGTGATGTTGGCTTAATGAGGCTTTTCTCCTTCATTATATAAGCCACTTTCCCTTTCCAGACCTGTCCCTATTGGTCCTCAGAAAACCCAAACATTATGGGACCAGCAAGTTGACCAGTGCTTTGGATTTGGCCAGGAATGCAAAAGATGCAAGCAAGAGTAGTAGGAACCTTATTTCTGGCTCAGAGGTCCAGTGGCTAACAGGTGTTTTAGCCTCCATGAGGTTCCCCAAATCTTGGCAGCATCCAGCCAAAAGCAGGAATGGGCTCCTTATCTGTATTGCACTCACCATTGTACCCCTGAGACCTAGAAGGGGTGAGCACATTATAAGTGGTTAATAAATAACAATTGGATGGATGGATGAGTCAATGAAGAAATGCATGCATAAATGAATGAATAAAAATAAACTGCCTTCTCAGGGATCCGCAGTCCTCCTGCCTGCCAAAGTGTAGGCTCCAGGCCAAATTCTGAAGTCAGAAAGCTTTGTCTTTGATTTCCTCTCATCTCCTTTTCTTGGTGCACTTATGTTCTCATAAATTCTAGCCTATGTCTTATTCCCACATTTTCTCCTAATCCTTTGTGATGTGATTATTTTCCCTATTGGGTACCATTTCCACTAAGATCAGGAAAAAGACAAGGTTGCCCACTCTCACCACTCTTATTCAACACAGTTTTGGAAGTTTTAGCCACAGCACTCAGAGAAGAAAAAGAAATAAAAGGAATCCAAATTGGAAAAGAAGAAGTAAAGCTGTCACTGTTGGCAGATGGCATGATACTACACAGAGAGAACCCTAAATATGCTACAAGAAAACTACTAGAGCTAATCAATGAATTTGGTAAAGTAGCAGGATACAAAATTAATGCACAGATATCTCTGGCATTCCTATACACTAATGATGAAATATCTGAAAGTGAAATTCAGAAAACACTCCCATTTACCATTGCAACAAAAAGAATAAAATATCTAGGAATAAACCTACCTAAGGAGACAAAAGACCTGTATGCAGAAAATTACAAGACACTGATGAAAGTAATTAAAGATGATACAAATAGATGGAGAGATATGCCATGTTATTGGATTGGAAGAATCAACACTGTGAAAATGACTCTACTACCCAAAGCAATCTACAGATTCAATGCAATCCCTATCAAACTACCAATGGCATTTTTCACAGAAATAGAACAAAAAATTTCACAATTTGTGTGGAAACACAAAAGACCCTGAATAGCCAAAGCAATCTTGAGAAAGAAAAACGGAGCTGGAGGAATCAGGCTGCCAGACTTCAGACTATACTACAAAGCTACAGTAATCAAGACAGTATGGTACTGGCACAAAAACAGAAATATAGATCAATGGAACAGTATAGAAAGCCCAGAGATACACCCACGCATCTATGATCACCTTATCTTTGATAAAGGAGGCAAAAATATACAGTGGAGAAAAGACAGCCTCTTCAATAAGTGGTGCTGGGAAAACTGGACAGCTACAGGTAAAAGAATGAAATTAGAACACTCCCTAATACCATACACAAAAATAAACTCAAAATAGATTATAGACCTAAATGTAAGGCCAGACACTATCAAACTCTTAGAGGAAAACATAGGCAGAACACTCTATGACATAAATCACAGCAAGATCCTTTTTGACCCACCTCCTAGAGAGATGGAAATAAAAACAAAAATAAACAAACAGGACCTAATGAAACTTAAAAGCTTTTGCACAGCAAAGGAAACCATAAGCAAGATGAAAAGACAACCCTCAGAATGGGAGAAAATATTTGCAAATGAAGCAACTGACAAAGGATTAATCTCCCAATTAGGTAAATGGAAAAGCAGGCTCAGAAGCAAGCAGAAGCTCTGAATGCTAATCTTGACCCTGGCTTTATCCATCAGGATGCTCTTGAACATCTTCCTTCAAGCCTGGGACTCAGATTAATGCCTTCTATTCCTACACAGCTTGGATGGCTGCTACTCACCAGATGTGTGAATTTAGTCAGATTACTTTCCTTCTATTAGCCTCAGTTGCCTTATCTGTAATGTCTAAGTAAATATCTGATGGGTTCATTTACCTGATGGGTTCATTTACCTGATGGGCTGTTTAAAAAAAGTAAATAGATGAAATAAGGCTCATAAACCCCTTAGCACAATAACAAGCATATAACAAACACTCAATAAACATTAACTATTATCACTTCTATTATCTCCCATCTGTCAAATGGTTGTCCTATCTATGCTTAAAAATAATAATACTGAAATAATAAATAAATAACATTTATTGAGCAAGGAAATGTGCAAACCTATTTACATATGTTATCTCGCCTAATTCTTGCATAATAACACCCTCATAATTTTACAGGAGAAGAAATTGAACCTCAAAATGTGTAAGTAACTTGCCTAGGGACACAACTGCTTAGTGGTAGATTTGATATTTGAAAGTATATCTTTCTAATTTCAAAGCATGTGCTCTTTCCACTATATTAAAAGAACACTCCTAGCTCTAAAAGTCTATGACTTCCAACTATTGTTTGATTTATGAAAATTTAGTGAGTCAAAAAATAAATCCATTAAAGGCCAACTTGTACATGGCTGTAAGCTAGTTATTATGAAGGGTACAAGATGAATAGGACAATATCCTTAGCCCCTCATATTCTGGCAACATGAAGTAATTATTTCATTTTGGCCAGTTTTCCTTGGACTTCTCTTCTGATATAATCCTAAAATTGAGCAGTAATTTCTCTGACTCTCTCATTTTTATAAATTGTTAGTTTCAAAAATGTGTTTTTAAAGAACCACATTTGCTAAATTAACAGTGCTAACAAAGGCTGATTATCTCATCACAGTAGATTGTCAGCATCAATGTTTAGGCTTTTTAATTAGCTTGAGATTGTTATTACTAAGTGACCCTTTATGTAACACAATAACAAATCATTTCAAAAACCTTTTTTGACAACCTACAATAAATTAGGTGGTGTCAAAAACAACACCCCCAAAAGCCCACCCATGTTTAAAGATTTTTTTTGAAGAAAGATTAAAACTTATAGGGGATTCTCCCACTCACCCATCTGTAAAAAGATCTGTTCTATTGAACACCTGCTGTGATATATGGTGCTTGATGTTTAAGCAGATATAAAGTATAAGGTATGAGGTATGAGCATTTTTATTCTAAATCAATTGAAAGATCACCATAATTGGTTTATGGGTTGGAAAAAAACAGTATGAGATATCAAGCTAACTGATCAATAGGAATCCAGTACTTCTGTTTAGATGGAACAAAATTTTTAAAAATCGCTTTTTATGCTAACATAAATGTATACAATACTTCCTCTATACCCCTAAAATGAAGAGACATTAGCATAATAAAATAACTGGGCAATTTCTGTTGAATTTATTCTCATTTCTCATGCTTCTGGTTCTCATAGTTTCAGGAATCAGAAAATGAAAGGCTTAATCCTATTGTTTTCAACAAACTTATGGTTACCAAATGAGGGAGAGAGGGGAAGGGGTACAAATTAGGACTATGGGATTAACAGACATAAACTACTATACATAAAATAGATAAGCAACAAGGGTTTACTGTATAGCACAGGGAATTTTACCCAATATCTTGTAATAACCTATAATTCCATATAATCAGAAAAGTCTTAAAAATAAATAATCACATTGTTTTCACATTGATCAGGAAAGGAGGATGTAGACAACAGGCTTTTAAGGAGAACCTGCACATGTCTACTTTCCTGCTCCAAAATTTATATTTGAAGTCAGGGCAGAAGTTTTATTAACAAAAAAGTGTTTTTCCATCTCAGAGTCTTTCAAAAACTAGGTCTTTCTAACTTTACGAAGACCTCTGCTCTTCATTTAGTCTTTTCATTATTACTTACTGTTTCCCTCTCTACTAGGCAAACAGGTATTTTACCTGTTGCTCAGGTTATTTGGAGTCAGACATTCTCCTTAACAAAGGAGCACTAAATTGTTCAGAGATCAGTTAAGAGATAGATGACTGAAAGTTTGGGTCATGGATGAAATTCTGTTCAAATTACTTGTTGATAGAAAATAAACTACTTTCATTAATAGATGAGGACTCACAAACATTAATAAAGGGGACTCATCGTCATCATCTCAGCTTTCATCAACATTTCCATGTCCAATTACTCTGAGATTCTAAAGTAACTTCAAAGTTATGGGGGTCCGGGAGAGAGGAATCCTACAGACCCAAATCCATGGGTTGTCGTCTGTGGAAAACCATGCCTACCTTTCCACGTCTTCTCTGCTCTCATAGTACAATAATATCTTTGCAGTACAATGAGTTACAGTTCATAGACTAGATCAACCCATAGACTATCCTAACCCGCCCCCCGGCCCAAACTCTTTCCTTTTCCTGTCTTAACCAACATTTATTTTTTGGCTGCATTGCATGGCTTCTGAGATCTCAGTTCCCTGACCAGGGATTGAACCCGGGCCACAGCAGTGAAAGCACTGAATCCTAACCACTAGACCACCAGGGAACTCTCTTAGCCAACATTTTTTATCCATACTTACTAGATTTCTAGATGACCATCTGGGCAAGCAATATCCTGTGTAACAGAAAAAGAATTGCAGAAGATCTTGAGAAGTTGGGATGATTGAGCTGAGTCACAGGGGATGAAATGCAACAAGAATAAATGCAAGGTTCTCTACTCTGGCATGAAGAACTCAACTGGGCAGGCTTGGGGTAGAGGAGTCATGGTGTTTACGTGTAGCCAAAGATGTAGGGGTTAACAGAAGTAGAAAGTCTACTGTCTTTTAAAATTGAAGTACAGCTGATTTACAATATCGTGTTAGTTTCAGGTGTACAGCACAGTGATTCAGA
>NW_021703779.1:40502632-40520475 GCF_005190385.1 Monodon monoceros
TGCATTGTATCTTACTTGCCTTATGTGGGATCTTAGTTGCGGCATGTGGGATCTTTCGTTGTCGTGTGCGAGCTCTTCATTGCAGCATGCAGGCATCTCTCTAGTTGTGGCATGCAGGGTTTTTTTTCTCTCTCTAGTTGAGGCACGCGGGCTCAGTAGTTGTGGCATGCGGGCTTAGTTGCCCTGCAGCATGTGCGATCTTAGTTCCCTGACCAGGGATTGAACCCGTGTCCCCTGCATTGCAAGGTGGATTCTTTACCACTGGACCACAAGGGAAGTCCCACTGTTATAGGTTATTACAAAATATTGAGTATAGTTCCATATGATATGCAGTAGGTCCTTGTTGGTTATCTATTCTGTATACAGTAGTGTCTTTTGCTTGGCCTCTGACTGCTGCATTGCATGGAATTTTGAGAAAGGAAAGAAGGAAGGAAGGAAGGAAGGAAGGGAGGAAGGGAGGAAGGATGGATTTGCAATTTATTCAGAAGGAGATTAAGAGGAGGTAAGGGAAAGAACAAGGAAAATAAAAGGAGAGCAAGATGGAAATGAGCAAAGGGGAGAACTGGGGAAAGGAAAAGGAGAACTATAGTGAAGGATTGGTCTGCCATCTGAAACGGAGGATCAGAGTTACAGCCTCAGAAATCACACTTAGAATTCAGGCTTCTCAGCCTCTCTCTTTATACCACTCCTTCCCTGTCAGGCTGCCTACCATGTCAGGACCTGGAACAGTGCTCAGTTGAGGCAGTTTAGATAGCTGAAATAAAAGGCAAGTAAAGGGGCTTCCCTGGTGGTGCAATGGTCGAGAGTCCGCCTGCCGATACAGGGGACACGGGCTCGTGCCCTGGTCCGGGAGGATCCCACATGCCACAGAGCAGCTAGGCCCATGGGCCATGGCCACTGAGCCTGCGCGTCTCGAACCTGTGCTATGCAATGGGAGAGACCACAGCAGTGAGAGGCCTGCGTACCGCAAAAAAAAAAAAAAAAAAAAAAAAAGCAAGTAAAGGATAATTATGGCTCTCACTTGTAGTGTTTTCCTAAAGAAACAAAAAGACACACATTTTCAACTTCCTTATCAAGTGGGCAAGTACAACTACTATATCAACACAATCTGACTTTTTGGTTTAGGGACCTTGTAACAAAGTATTTATACCAATAGGCAAAGAGATCTCAATCTAGGCCATAATCTATATCCCAGTGGTTCTTAAACATGTATTTACCTAATGTGCCAATAAAACTAAAGTCAAAATACAAGTGTTTAGTGGATTGTGTGGTGACCCTGGCCGCCAACTTCTGGTTTCTAGGGATGCAAATCTGGGTCACACTAACGTTACCATTTCCTCCAGCCGCTTGGTTCTCCTGTGTGTTTGCACCAGTCCCCATGTCCTACTGTGGGGCCTCTGTAGCCATTGCCTTTATTGAGATATAATTCAGATACCATAAAATTTACCTATGTAAAGTATATAAATCGAGAGACCTTCAAGATGGCAGAGGAGTAAGATGTGGAGATCACCTTCCTCCCCACAAATACATCAGAAATACATCTACGTGTGGAACAACTCCTACAGAACACCTACTGAATGCTGGCAGAAGACCTCAGACTTCCAAAAAGCCAAGAAACTCCCCACGTACCTGGCCGTGTGGCTGACAGGGTCTTCATAAGGCCTGTGCCTCTGAGGTGGGAGAGCCAAGTTCAGGACACTGGTCCATCAGAGACCTCCCAGCTCCACATAATATCAAATGGTGAAAGTTCTCCCAGACATCTCCATCTCAATGCTAAGACCCAGCTCCACTCAACTACCAGCAAGCTACAGTGCTGGACACCCTATCCCAAACAACTAGCAAGACAGGAACACAACCGCACCCATTAGCAAAGAGGCTGCCTAAAATCATAAGGTCACAGACACCCCAAAAAACACCACCGGAAGAAGTTCTGCCCACCAGAAAGACAAGATCCGGACTCATCCACCAGACCATGGGCACCTGTCCCCTCCACCAGGAAGCCTGCACAACCCACTGAACCAACCATAGCCACTGGGGGTAGACGCCAAAAACAATGGGAACTACGAACCTGTAGCCTGTGAAAAGAAGACCCCAAGCACAGTAAGTTAAGCAAAGTGAGAAGACAGAGAAACACACAGCAGATGAAGTAGCAAGGTAAAAACCCAAGAGACCAAACAAATGAAGAGGAAACAGGCAGTCTACCTGAGAAAGAATTCAGAGTAATGATGGTAAAGATGATCCAAATTCTTGGAAATAGAATGTAGAAAATACAAGAAACATTTAACAAGGACATAGAAGAACTGAAGAGCAAACAAACAATGATGAACAACACAATAAATGAAATTTAAAATTCTCTAGAAGGAATCAATAGTAGAATAACTGAGGCAGAATAATGGATAAGTGACATGGAAGATAAAATAGTGGAAATAATTACCGCAGAGCAGAATAAAAAAAAATAATGAAAAGAATTAAGGAGAGTCTCAGAGACCTCTGGGACAACACTGAATGCACCAACATTCGAATTATAGGGGTCTCAGAAGAAGAAGAGAAAAAGAAAGGGACTGAGAAAATATTTGAAGACATTATAGTTGAAAACTTCCCTAACATGGGAAAGGAAATAGTTAATCAAGTCCAAGAAGCACAGAGAGTCCCATACAGGATAAATCCAAGGAGAAACACACCAAGACACATTAATCAAACTATCAAAAATTAAATACAAACAAAAAATAATAAAAGCAGCAAGGGAAAAACAACAAATAACATACAGGGGAATCCCCATACGGTTAACAGCTGATCTTTCAGCAGAAACTCTGCAAGCCAGAAGGTGGTGGCAGGACATATTTAAAGTGATCAAAGGGAAAAACCTACAATCAAGATTACTCTATCCAGCAGGGAACTCATTCAGATTTGACAGAGAAATTAAAACCTTTAGAGACAAGCAAAAGCTAAGAGAAGTCAGCACCACCAAACCAGCTCTACAACAATGCTTAAGGAACTTCTCTAGGTAGGAAACACAAGAGAATGAAAAGACCGACAATAACAAACACAAAACAATTAATAAAATGGTAATAGGAACATACATATTGATAATTACCTTAAATGTAAATGGATTAAATGCTCCAAACAAAAGACATAGACTGGCTGAATGGATACAAAAACAAGACATGTATATATGCTGTCTACAAGAGACACACTTCAAATCTAGGGACACATAGAGACTAAAAGTGAGGGGTTGGAAAAAGAAATTCCATGCAAATGGAAATCAAAAGAAAGCTGGAGTAGCAATTCTCATATCAGACAAAATAGACTTTAAAATAAAGACTAGTACAAGAGACAAAGAAGGACACTACATAATGATCAAGGGATCAATCCAAGAAGAAGATATAACAATTGTAAATATTTATGAACCCAATATAGGAGGACCTCAATACATAAGGCAAATGCTAACAGCCATAAAAGGGGAAATCAATAGTAACATAATTACAGTAGGGGACTTTAACTCCCCACTTTCACCAATGGACAGATCATCCAAAATGAAAATAAATAAGGAAACACAAGCTTTAAATGATACATTAAACAAGATGGTCTTAATTGATATTCATAGGCCATTCCATCCAAAATCAGCAGAACACACTTTCTTCTCTAGTGCTCATGGAACTTTCTCCAGGAGAGATCACATCTTGAGTCACAAATCAAGCCTTGGTAAATTTAAGAAAATTGAAATCATATCAGGTACCTTTTCCAACCACAACGCTATCAGACTAGGTATCAATTATAGGAAAATATCAGTAAAAAATATAAACACATGGAGGCTAAACAATACACTACTAAATTACCAAGAGATCACTGAAGAAATCAAAGAGAAAATCAAAAAATACCTAGAAACAAATGCCAATGAAAACACAGTGACCCAAAACCTATGGGCTGCAGCAAAAGCATTTCTAAGAGGAAAGTTTATAGCAATACAATCCTACCTCAAGAAACAGGAAACATCTCAAATAAACAACCTAACCTTACACTTAAAGCAATTTGCGAAAGAAGAACAAAAAAAAAACCAAAGTAAGAAGAAGGAAAGAAATCATAAAGATCAGATCAGAAATAAATGAAAAAGAAATGAAGGAAACGATAGCAAAGATCAATAAAACTAAAAGCTGGTTCTTTGTGAAGATAAACAAAATTGGTAAACCATTAGCCGGACTCATCAAGAAAAAGAGGGAGAAGAGTCAAATCAACAGAATTAGAAATGAGAAAGGAGAAGTAACAACTGACACTGCAGAAATACAAAGGATCATGAGAGATTACTACAAGCAATTATATGCTAATAAACTGGACTACCTGGAAGAAATGGACAAATTCTTAGAAAAGCACAATCTTCCAAGACTGAACCAGGAAGAAATAGAAAATATAAACAGACCAATCACAAGCACTGAAATTGAGACTGTGATTAAAAATCTTCCAACCAACAAAAGCCCAGGACCAGATGGCTTCACAGGCAAATTCTATCAAACATTTAGAGAAGAGCTAACACTTATCCTTCTCAAACTCTTCCAAAATATAGCAGAGGGAGGAACACTCCCAAACTCATTCTACGAGACCACCATCACCCTCATACCAAAACCAGACAAAGATGTCACAAAGAAAGAAAACTACAGGCCAATATCACTGATGAACATAGATGCAAATATCCTCAACCAAATACTATCAAACAGAATCCAACAGCACATTAAAAGGATCATACACCATGATCAAGTGGGGTTATCCCGGGAATGCAAGGATTCTTCAATATACACAAATCAATCAATGTGATACACCATATTAACAAACTGAAAGAGAAAAACCATATGATCATCTCAATAGATGCAGAAAAAGCTTTCAGCAAAATTTAACACCCATTTATGATAAAAACCCTCCAGAACGTAGGCATAGAGGGAACTTACCTCAACATAATAAAGGCCATATATGACAAACACACAACCAGCATCGTTCTCAATGGTGAAAAACTAAAACCATTTCCACTAAGATCAGGAACAAGGCAAGGTTGCCCACTCTCACCACTATTATTCAACATAGTTTTGGAAATTTTAGCCACAGCAATCAGAGAAGAAAAAGTAATAAAATGAATCCAATTTGGAAAAGAAGTAAAGGAGACCAGACTTTGAAAAGGAAGAAATGAGGGTGGTGAAAATGTCAAGTGGCTTATCTTTGCAATCTCAGGTAGCTACTGGCAGACTTGGAGCCCAAGTCCCTTGTGATCATTCCACTATATTTCTTAAAGTGTAGTCCTCAGAATGTTATTTTGTTAGATTTTCTACACGAAAGGGGACCATGGTTAAAGAAATTTCAGGACATGCTGTACTATATAGTCACTTTAGAGATTCGCAATGAACATGATCACATTAAAGTTTCTAAGAAGTCCTGTATGTTTAACTCTGATCTGTGAAACACACTGGAAAAAATTACTCTAAATTTATGCTGCTTCTACAGCGGGCTAGGTCTAAATTCTATATCTTCTATCCAAAGTAGTACCAAGATAAGGCAGAACAAGTTGGAAACTAAAGAGTTTACTTCAATCTGGATATCAAAAAACTTAAGAATTTCATTTCTTATGCCTAAAGTGAAATTTAGTTTTGTGGATCTCATTAAATTACGTGGTTCAAATCACTCACGGCAAATGCTAAGAGACTGTTTTAGCACGTTTTAATATGTCAAACTACTCGGCACTGGGCCAAGGACAGGGCAATTTTTCTGTGTTTTCAGAGAGCTTGGTTGGTTGTAGATATTTGGGGATAATTGCTTTTATGCAATGTTAAACTGGGATGAAGCGATTGGAAATGTTTGTGGGAAAACACTGCCTTTCCCATAAGGCAAGTTTGGGGCCTCCTGAAGGACAGCCATGCCTTCTTAGTTTTATGCTTTGTTTTAGACTTCATTTTTCTACAAATATTGTTGGATATAAGAAAGAGAATTTCTGTTTTTCTTAGGCATATTATACACTTATGTATTAAGAGGGTTAAAAAAGAGCAAGATTGCTATCCATTACTCTTTGGATGGGACTAGGGCTCTCAGAAAGCTATCTTATTTAATAATATTACCAGAAGTTTTTAATTTCAAACCACTTTCCCATAAAGGTAGAAGACTCTTCTACCTAGGGAAAGGCATTGAGGCTTTTCAAAATCATCCTATTGTTGAGCCGGTGGCTTTTGTCCCTGGAGAGTAATTGATTCCTTATTTCTTGAGTCTTCCAGGAAGAGCAGGGAATGGATATCCAAGGCAAGCTAAAGATGTAGGGTTTAGAACCCTGTGGACTCCAATTAGAATGCAAATTTCTTGTCCTGAGTTCTCTCAGTTCCAGAGAGTGTTAGCTACCTTCCCAGAGAAGAGCTTTTCACCATCCCCTACTCTAGTAGCTGGGGACTCAGAGTTTGGGAGGAGCAATGTGCATTATCAGAGAGGAAAAGTACATTATCAGCTAGCCATGCTTCTATTATATGTAGAAACCTTGGACGTCTGATTCCCCAGGGAATCAGCAAGACCTTTTTCTTACCCATGCTGAATAAACCAACCTACTAAATGTAGGGAAGTTATTTCTATGAGAAAACCTCAGCCCTTAATTTGGCTCTTTTATTTTCCTTCCACAGCAGAGAAATATTTCCAAAAACTGAAGTGGTTCTGATTAGTGGTAAAGTCAAAAAGCCTTCAGCTCCAATTAAAATGTGCTTTAAGTCATTTTGTGTGGTAATGGCAGCAGTATAAAAACAAGTTAAATTTCTCTTGATTTTTGATCATGAGTTTGGCTTTTGAATTCTTGTATTCACTAGCAAATCCTGGCACCGTTTTCTGGGCTGCCTGTGGAGGAGGCGTTCACGGGCTTCCCAATTAACACCCTGTTAAGCTGTACACCTGTGGTGGAATTACCCTCAGATCACGATATTGAAGCTTTGAACCCCATGACACCTATATTATTGTCCTGAAAGTCAAACTTAAAATGTTATAAAATGATTCCTGTTGTCTTGGCAAAGGTAATTTGTTTCCTTGGTATTCTTGTCAAGTGTAGAGGCATATCTAGGGGAGTCATTGTGAAGCAATTTATTTATTAACAACTTTATTGTGGTATGATTTACATACCATAAAATTCACCTATTTTAAATGTACAATTCAGTGATTGTTAGTATAGTTTCAGAGTTGTGTAACCATCACCACAATCCAATTTTGGAACATTTCCATCACTGTATAAAGAAACTAGTACCCATTAGCCATCACTCCCCATTCTTATATCCAGCCTCAGGCAACCACCAATCTATTTTCTGTCCCTATAGATTTGCCTTTTCTGGACATTTCATATTAATGGAATCATGCCATATGTGGCACTTTGTGTCTAACTTCTTTCATTTAGCATGTTTTCAAGGTTAATCCATGTTGCAGCATGTATCAGTACTTCATTCCTTTTTATTGACAAATAGTGTCCATTGTATGGATACACCACGATTTTGTTTATCCATTCATCAGTTTGTAGACATTTGGGTTGTTTTCATATCTTGGCTATTCTGACTAATGCTGATTTGAACATTAGCATTCAGGACTTTGTGTGGACATAGCAATTTATATTAAACACAGCGAAAGCAGACTCAGTCTAAACCCTCATCTTCAGCCAGAACATTATTAGTAGAGCTATGGGGTGCTGTGATATTTGCAGAGTAAATGGCAGTTATACAAAATTGCTGATTATCAGAATGCTAGTTAATATAAAAATCTGTATAAATTCCCAAGGATTTTATGAAAATTTGGGGTTTTGTGAGACTTGCCATGTCCATTGGCAACAAGCTTAGTTTTTCCCAATGATTGTAAAGAATGTCAAGGGTTAGAATACTTGATGGCCTGAGTTTAGAGGACTGGTCTGGGACTTAAGAATTCTGTCTGCCTTTTCTATAACCCTCTATGCTGTCCTGGGAAAATCTTGTCACCAGACTCCTCAATTTCCTTGTCTTCAAAATGGGGATAAATGATCCCTATACAGATCCAAAGGCAGTTATGAGGTTAAACATTTTCCAGGCATTTAAAACACCTCAAAAGAAAGGTAATACACTATATAAGCATAAAGAATTTTTGTTGGCAAAATGAAAGGAAGGTTTAGTCAACCTTTTTTTTCTTTCTGGAAAACCTAAAAAATAGATAAAACCACAAGGTTTAATTTTGTATATTTGAGCTGGCAAGAATGTGATATTCATTTCCTCCAAGGCCAAAAATGTTCAAAGTTCCAGTAATGTTAAGCCCTTGATTGAAGGAACAGTTTTTCTGAGTTCCCAAAAGCTTTGCTAACTATATTCTAAAATTAAAGCCTTTTACCTTCTCATCACAAAGCAACAACCATTTGGTTTAGAGCAGAATATGAAAAAAATCTATAGAAGGAAATTAATACAATAAGCAGTTACCCAGCAAGTCCTCACTGAAAGAGACACAAGGTGTTTCTGGCCTTAAAGAATGTGTTATTCTGATGGGGTTCAAAGAGAATTAACAATAAAGAAACTATACCTATTTCATTTTAGTGCCCCATGTCTATTTCTATTCCAGAAAGGTATCTGGCCTGTTGAAGATAATTTTTTTAAATGATGAAGTTTTGACTGTCATAGGAATATAAAAATGAACATACGTTGAAGATTTTATTTAACTCATAATGAGAGAACCAGGCAGATGTTATAACCAATTCAAAGGGAATACAAAGAACAGACATATATATAGATCAGGAATATTCAAATGAATGTGCAAATGGAGGCTAAATGTGGCGTCTTCCACAGTGGGAAAGTGAAGTCAATTAAATCTCTACCAGACTGGTCTCTAGAGTGTTCAGAGAATATCTTTAAAGTTACTGGATGAAATAACTAATCAGACAATAAAGGCAGCAGAACTCAGGAGGAAACTGATAAAGATCTGTAAGGTTTATGAAAAAGATGGGCAGGGATTAAGTTTTGAAGATATTTGGTTAAGGTCAGGGTTCAGAGGAGGAGAGGGATGGGCAGTCTAAGCAGGGCAGAGATGAGATGACCTGGTCTGTTGAAAGTCCAGGACAGTTGGAAGTGAAGACATGGATTAACTTCATGATAGGGATTAAGAGGTAGATCATCTATACACAAGTTCCCAGAGAAAGAGCTGGCTGTATCCCCAGTTGCTTTGTAAGTGTAGAATCAGTCCCTGGGAGCCCAGAGTTACATAATGTCGCTTATACAATGTGTGGAATTGCAAGCAGAGAACAGTACAGAGAAAGTGAATGCTGGGTCATACTTCGTGAGCTATGAGTGCTTCACTATCCTGGGGTGGGAAGCATTAGGAAGCAGCAGGAGCATTGGGGCTGACAAGTGGTCTTGCTAGACTAAGGAACTTTGGGCTTTCTGCTGAAATGGAGGTCCATTGAAATGCTTTATGCAGGAGACTAACGGTCATTTTTGTAACTTGAGTCCTTTGTAGCTGTATGGAGAAAGGGTTGGGATAAAAGGAGTGAGACTGAATGTTCAGAGACCTGTGGCCATTAAAGGGAGAAGTCCCATGATATTTAGGCAATAAACTCAAAGAAAGGAAAATATATCCTAAACTCCTTATAAAATTAGTCCAGCAAGATATTTTATTTTAAAAGGGCATTCTATGATCACACAAGTTTGGAAAACGCATTGTCACCCTCTTAGATACACACTAGAATATTAAGGGCTCTGGTAACTAATTCAACAGGGAAAATCTGTTTATTTTTTGTTTAACCCAACAGTTCAAAATTTTATCAAATAACTTTAAATTTTGCATAACACCTATTAATATTTTGTTCTGTTGGGTTTGCCTTTGGGAATATTGGCCTAGGATGGCTTCCAGGGAGTTCTGGTTTGCTTAATAAACAGTGATTCTATTAACTGAGTTTGGGAATATATGAATAAGAAGAGATTTGTGGGACAAGATATTGAGTTTAGTTTGCATATTTTGAGTTTTAGGAGGATACCTCCAATAAACAATCGAATAGATGAGCCTAGAACTTAAGGATGAGATCTGGGATGAAGGGAGAGATTTGGGAATCACCTGTTGAATTTTAAATGGTAGGTGATGTTTCTAAGAAAAGTACATCTAGGGAGGAGACAAAAGGGCTGAGGGTAGCCTTGACAGCACTATTTACTGAATTCTTTTCCCACTGAGTTGCTTCTTACAGATTTCATATTTCACTTATGTAGGTCTATTAACTGAACTCTTTATTTGATTCCAGTGCTCTCTCTATTTCTCTGCCAATATTATGGGACATTAGTAGTAATTAGCTTTATAATAAGATGATATCTGGTAAGGGAAATTCATTTTCACTGTTCTTCAAAACTTGCTTTACAGTGGCACTTTGATCTTCCACATAAACTTTAGGATAAGTTCATCAAGGTCTAAAGAACTACCACTATCCATATTTCTATTGAAATTCCATTGACGTGATTAGTTTAAAATTGATATTTTTATTATAGTGAGTCTTCTCATCCATGAACAATAGTGTGTGTGTGTATCCGTGTATTTGTCTTATTACATTTGGTTAGCTGTGTATACATTTTTCTTCAGTGTTCTTAAATGTCTTTTGAAGGGATTAATGCTATCTATGTACATTGTTGTTTTATTGTCATTGTCAAAAGACTTTCCCCCATCCTTTCTATTGTCTAATTGTCTATAACAGGTGTCCAAGAATGCTATTGATTTCCATATGTTGATCTTGTGTTCAATAGCCTTGCTGAACATTTTTTACTATTTCAAAAAGTTTGCATCCTCTCTGGAATTTTTTATTGCAGACAACCTATCATCTTCAAAGAAGGACAATTTAATGCTTCTACTCCATTCCTTTATATCTTTTATTTTTATTGTCTTTTTTGCACTGACAAAGACCTCTGGTACAATTTTAAATTAAAAAAAAAGGATGGTAACCATCTTTGCCTTATTCATAAGATTTATAGGAATGCTTCTAATTTTTAAAATTATGCTTTCCATAATTTTTATTAAATAGACTTTCATTTTTAGAGCAGTTTTAGGTTCACAGCAAAACTGAGCAGAAGGTACAGAGAGTTCCCATTCACCTCCTACCCCCACACATGCATAGCCTCCCCCATTATCAATATCCCCCAACAGAATGGTACAATTGTTACAGCTAATGAAAGTACATTGACACAAGTTTATCATCCAAAGTGTGTTCTCTGAGCTTCCTAGATCTGTGGGGGCTTTTTTGTTTTTAGGTCTAACATTAATTTGGGGAAATTCTTAGTCCTTGTTCTTTCAAATATTTCTTCCATTCCTTTTTCTCTTTCTTTTTCTGGTATTCCCATTACACATATGTCACACCGTTTTTAGTTGTCCCACAATCCTTGGTATTCTGTTCTGGTTCTTCCATCTTTTTTGTTTGTTTGTTTGTTTGCTTTTCAATTTTGGAGGCTTCTATTGAGATATCCCCAAGGTCAGAGATTCTTTCCTTAGCCATGGCTGGTTTACTAATAAGCCCATCAAAGGCAGTCTTCATTTCGGTTACAGTTATTTTTATCTGTAGCATTTTTTTGGGGGGTTCATTCTTTGAATTTCCATCTCTCTGCTTACATTGCCCATCTATTCTTTTTTTGGGTGAGGTGGGTTTTAATACTTTATTTAGCATGCAAACAACTTCAGGTTGTTTCACTTTTATATTAATGGTAGGCTTTCAAGATGGACCAGTATTTCATTTTTTTTAATTTTTAATTTTTAATTTTTTAAATTGAAGTATAGTTGATTTACAATGTTGTGCTAATTACTGCTGTACAGCAAAGTGATTCAGTTATACATATATATATTCTTTTTTGAAATATTCTTTTCCATTATGGTTTATCAGAGGATACTGATTATAGTTCTCTGTGCTGTACAGTAGGACCTTGTTGTTTATCCATTCTATCAATATATATAAAAGCTTACATCTGCTAACCCCAACCTCCCACTCCATCCCTCTCCAAACCCCCTCCCCCTTGGCAACCACCAGTCTGTTCTCTATGTCCATGATTCTGTTTCTGTTTCATAGATAGGTTCACTTGTGTCATATTTTAGATTCCACATATAAATGATATCATATAGTATTTGTCTTTCTCTTTCTGACTTACTCCACTTAGTATGATAATCTCTAGTTGCATTGATGTTGCTGCAAAAGGCATTATTTCATTCTTTTTTATGTCTGAGTAGTATTCCATTGTATATATATTACCACATCTGCCCATCTATTCTTTTTTTTTTAACATCTTTATTGGAGTATAATTGCTTTACAATGGTGTGTTAGTTTCTGCTCTATAACAAAGTGAATCAGCTATACATATACATATATCCCCATATCCCCTCCCTCTTGATCCTCCCTCCCACCCTCCCTATCCCACCCCTCTAGGTGGTCACAAAGCACTGAGCTGATCTCCCTGTGCTATGCGGCTGCTTCCCACTAGCTATCTATTTTACATTTGGTAGTGTGTATTGCCCATCTATTCTTGAATGCTATCTATTTTATCCATTAGAACCTTTAGCATATTAAACATCATTGCTTTAAACTACTGGTCTGATAATTGCAACATCCTTTTTTATAAATTGGGGTATAGTTGTTTTACAATGTTGTGTTAGTTTCTACTGTACAGTGAAGTGGAGTTCCCTGTGCTGTACAGCAGTTTCTCATTAGTTATCTATTTTATACATATTAGTGTATATATGTCAATCCCATATCTAAGTCTGGTTCTAATGCTTGCTCTGTCTCTTCAAACTGTGTTTTTTGCCTTTTAGTATGTCTTGTAATTTTTTCTTGATAACCAAACATGATATACTGGGTAAAAGGAATTACTGTAAATAGGCCTTCAGTAATGTGGTAGTGAGGTGTGGGGGAGGAGAAAGCATACTGCATGTAGTTCTGTGAGAGATCACAGTCTTTTTTGAGCCTATGCCTCTGGGCTGTGAACTTCACATGTGCTTCTTTGTCCCCTGCCCCCTTGTGACGGGACAGGATGGCTAGAGTGGGCTGGAGTTGAGTATTTCCTTTTCCCCCAGGTCAGTTGTGCTCTGATAAAACCCCAGCAGGTTAATCTCTGGTTGAATACTTTCTCCTAGGGCAGACCTTGTTAAAAGGAACAGAATGTTCTGGAGTATTCGAAATGGCTTATTGCCACTCCCCCAGCTGGAAGCAGGAGGGGATTTTTCTCCAATATTCGCTGTGAGAACCTGGTAGAGTTTAGCAGGTAAAACTCACAAGAGTATCGTATTTCCCTGATAACTGTGCGTATGTGGAGTTTTTAACTCCTCAGACTTGTCCACACTCAGCCTTCAGCAACTTGTCAATTACAGTTCAGGTTAACCTACCCCAGGACTGGTTCCCTCAGAGATTTCTACTCATGAGTTAAGATTCTCTGTATCCACTTGTTTGTCTCTCCAATTTGTGGGGGGGGGCAGTGAGTTGCCCTGTGACCCACTTCTTTTATGGATCTAAAGAGAGTTGTTGTTGTTTTAGTTTGTTCAGCTTTTTACATGTTGTTAGGATGGGGTGGTGACTTTCAAGCTTCTTACATGCTAGACCAGAAACATTTTCCATAAATTTTGAAACATGCTTTTATCAGGTTAGAGAAGTTAACTGCTTTTCTGAATTCCCTGAAGGATTTTTTTCCTCAATGAGTGTTGAATTTTATTGAATGTGTTTTCAGTCTCTCTACATATAATCATGTATTGTTTTTGTATCTGTTAATATAGCAAATTTATTACATTGATAGAGTTTTTTTCTATATTAAATCATCTTTGCCTTCTTGGGATAAACTTTATTTGATTGTGGTAGGCAGAATTCTAAGATGTCCTCTGTGACTCCCACCCTGTGGTAACCATGTCTTCGTGTAACCCCTTCCCCTGGTATGTGTGTGGAACCTGAAACTTGCCTCTAACCAATAGAACATGGCAAAGTGAAGTGAATTTTCAGACGCAAGTAAAGTCCCTAGACAGTTGACTTTAAGTTAATCAAAAGAGAGATTATCCTGAATGGACCTGACCTAATGAGGTTATTCCTTTAAAAGAGGGTCTAAGTACTTTGAGATATTCTCCAGGTGGCCTTGAAGAAACAAGCCATCCTAAATTCCACAGCTGCAAGGAAATGAATTCTGCCAATAATCATGTGAGCTTGGAAGAGGACCCCAGGACTCAAATGATACCCCAGCCCAGGCTGACAACATGATTGTAGCCTTGTGAGCCCCTAAGCCAACGATTCATTTAAGCTGTGTCTGAACTTCTGACCTACAGAAACTGTGTGATAATAAATGGGTGTTGTTTCAAACCAATAAGTTTTGTGATTATTTGTTACACAGCAATAGAAAACTAATACTTTGGTATAATATATTTTTTAATATGCACTGTCACTAAATTAATAACTTAGTTAATAAGTTTTTAGAACTTTATATCTATGTTTATATGTGAGAATGGTCTATAAGTTTAATTTTTTGTACTATCCTTATCCAATTTTAGTATCAAGCTTTTATTAGCCTCATAAAATGAGTCCAATAGCTTTCCTTCTTATAATCTGTGAAACAGCTTGTATAAAATAGGGAGAATATGTTCCTTGAGAGTTGATAAAACTTGCCTATAAAATCAACTAGGCATGATGTCTTTTGAATAACACATCCAATTGCCTGTTTAATTGTTTAAAATTTTGTCGGTTAATTCATATGTTCTCTTTATTGAATGAATTTTTATAATTTATATTTTCTTAGAAATTATTTATTTCATCTGTTTCCAAATATATTTCTATATATTTTTTCTCATATTATCCTTTAATCTTAGAAAATTCTGTTTATAATGTCATACTTCCTTATTGTTTCTAATATTGTTTATTCATGCTTCCCTTTTTTTCAGTGTTACCAGAGATATGTCTAACTTATAGACTTTTAAAAAAGTTTTTAGTTTTGTTGATTCTATGGATTTCTCTGTTTTCCGCTTCACTCTTACTGCTCTTGTCCCCTTGATTCCAACTTATTTTACAGTGTTATTTCCTTTATTTTTAATTTAGTATTTATTTTTATAAAAGTTATATGCATATATTTGGAAAAGTCATACTTGTGCAAATATTGTTTCATAACAAATTGCATGTATCCTGTCACATCTCTCCCATTCCTCCTCTCCAGAAGCAACAATTTTCAACTCTTTCAGCTAATTCTTATGATTGACGTGTGTTAAAAACATGCTAACATTGCTATTTCTTGCTTGTGAAGTTTTAAACATTTTCCATTAATTTCCCAACACAGATTGATATCTGTGTTTAGATATATTTCACCATTACTCTACCTCCACCACTCATGTCTATACTCCCTGTGACCTATCCTTCCAGGGCAGTTCTATGGTTACTTTGGTTAAATCACAATAATTTAATCATAATCATAAACCATTATTGGAACTATATAAATGCTATTTGTCCTGGAGTCTTCCTTCTTGAATAATTTTTTGTTTCCCTGGAGTTAATATCTTTTTATTTTGTTTTGTTTGCAAGTGTCTCACTCTCAAATTCTGCTCCATTGTGTAAATAGCTTCATAATATATTAACATATATTAGAATCTATTAATTTCATTTTCTTGAAGAAATCTCTTCTGGAAACTACTGGGTGTTCTCTCATTGCTCTGCAGTTGTCCTTCAGAGATTTCACTCCAAGAATCATATTGCGGATTTCTTTTGCTCTTCCTTGTGTCAGCTCCCATTGCTCGAACCCGGTGTCTTCCTCTTTCTGGGTTTACTCACGCAAAATGGTTGAGATATTACACTTCTGGGGGAAAAATGTCCTTATTCTACCGTCACACTTTTTTGGTGATTTACCCACTTGCTAAATCTTAGATTAGAATTATTTTCTCAGAATGATGCTGCTCCACAAGTTTTTCGCTTTCATTAATACTGGTAAGAAGATCAATGCTATTCTGATTCTTTTACATTCCTGTTAAACCTTTTCCTTTTCTCCTCTCTGAAAGCTGAAGAGTCTCCATTGTTCTAAACTTTTATGAAGACTTGGAAAGATTTGAGTCCTTCAACTGCTGGATCCATTTAAAAGTGAAACTTGGGTCGTTCAACTGTGGGAAACATTCATTTATTTTTTTAAACATTTTTATTGGAGTATAATTGCTTTAAAATGATGCGTTAGATTCTGCTGAATAACAAACTGAATGAGCTATACATATATATATCACCATATCTCCTCCTCTTGCGTCTCCCTCCCACCCTCCCTATCCCACCCCTCTAGGTGGTCACAAAGCACTGAGCTGATCTCCCTGTGCTATGCGGCTGCTTCCCACTAGCTATCTATTTTACATTTGGTAGTGTATATATGTCCATGCCACTCTCTCACTTCGTCCCAGCTTACCCTTCCACCTCCCTGTGTCCTAAATTCCATTCTTTACGTCTGCGTCTTTATTCCTGTCCTGCCCCAAGGTTCTTCATAACGATTTTTTTAAAGATTCCATATATATGTGTTAGCATATGGTATTTCTTTTTCTCTTTCTGACTTACTTCACTCTGTATGACAGACTATAGATCCATCCACCTCACTACAAATAACTCAATTTCGTTTCGCTTTATGGCCGAGTAATATTCCTTTGTATATATGTGCCACATCTTCTTTATCCATTCATCTGTCGATGGACACTTAGGCTGCTTCCATGTCCTCACTAATGTAAATAGAGCTGCAGTGAACATTGTGGTCCATGATTCTTTCTGAAATATGCTTCTCTGAGAGTATATGCCCAGTAGTGGGATTGCTGGGTCGTATGGTAGTTGTATTTTTAGTTTATTAAGGAACCTCCATACTTTTCTCCATAGTGGCTATATCAATTTATATTCCCATCAACAGTGCAAGAGGGTTCCCTTTTCTCCACACCCTCTCCAGAATTTATTGGTTGTAGATTTTTTGATGATGGCCATTCTGACTGGTCTGAGATGATATCTCATTGTAGCTTTGATTTGCATTTCTCTAATGATTAATGATGTTGAGTATTCTTTCGTCAGTTTGCTGGCACTCTGTATACCTTCTTTAGAGAAATGTCTATTTAGATCTTCTGCACATTTTTGGATTGGATTGTTTGTTTTTTTGATATAGAGCTGTATGAGCTGCCTGTAAATTTTGGAGATGAATCCTTTCTCAGTTGCTTCATTTGCAAACATTTTCTCATATTCTGAGGGTTGTCTTTTCATTTTGTTTATGGTTTCCTTTGCTGTGCAAAAGCTTTTAAGTTTCATTAGGTCCCATTTGTTTATTTTTATTTTTATTTCCATTTCTCTAGGAGGTGGGTCAAAAAGAATCTTGCTGTGATTTATGTCATAGAGTGTTCTGCCTATGTTTTCCTTTAAGAGTTTTATAGTGTCTGGCCTTACATTTAGGTCTTTAATCCATTTTGAGTTTATTTTTGTGTATGGTGTTAGGGAGTGTTCTAATGTCATTCTTTTACATGTAGCTGTCCAGGTTTCACAGCACCACTTACTGAAGAGGCTATCTTTTCTCCAGTGTATATTCCCACCTCCTTTATCAAAGCTAAGGTGACCATATGTGCATGGGTTTATCTCTGGGCTTTCTATCCTGTTCCATTGATCTATATTTCTGTTTTTGTGCCACTACCATAGTCTTGATTACTGTAGCTTTGTAGTATAGTCTGAGTCAGGGAGCCTGATTTCTCCAGCTCCATTTTTCTTTCTCAAGATTGCTTTGGCTATTCGGGGTCTTTTGTGTTTCCATACAAATTGTGAAATTTTTTGTTCTAGTTCTGTGAAAAATGCCATTGGTAGTTTGTTAGGAATTGCACTGCATCTGTTGATTGTTTTGAGTAGTACAGTCATTTTCCCAATGTTGATT